>NW_022605573.1:510456-528785 GCF_008692095.1 Etheostoma spectabile
AAAGACACCTGGACTCGGTCCAGACCAAAAGCCACATTGGGCAAGACCAGTGGCCGAGACCGAGACAAGGCTGAGTCCAAATACTAGCGAGTCAGAGACAAGGCCAAGACCATTGAAAAACAGTCTCGAGTCCGGACTCGAGTCCAAGACCGGACTCGAGTACTACAGCCCTGTGTCACAGGACCAAACTCTCACCAGGTCTGGCAACACAGATAAGCAACGTCGGCTAACAATTGCGAAAGCCCTTCAACAACGACATTCACTACACTTTCAAACAAGACCAATTTAGAAGACAGGAAGTGTCCACCGTTTCATACCATTGGTCACATCTTTAGTTATAGAACATCTGTATGTCACAGCTGTGGCATGTGCATCACATTTTAATATCCCCTCAAGTGCCTGTTGTCTTAAGCTTTTTTCAAATGCTACGTATGTTGTCAATGTTTTCAAGTGTTAAATTGGAACAGATGTTCGTTGAGTTGCTTTTTTTTGTTCTTAAATTGCGAAACATTGAGCTCTCTGGGGGCCACGGAAAAACAGACATCTGTCTCTTTAGGTTTCCTTTTCACAAACACATCCATTAAACTGGCATTGTCTCTTATCAGACAATAAGTTGGACAAGAGTGTGAAACTCCTTTAAGTGAGAGATAGAGAGAGAGAGAGAGAGAGAGAGAGAGAGAGAGAGAGAGAGAGAGAGTTCTGATGAACTACCAGAAAATATGGATCCTTGACTGCTAGTTGTTAGACTTCTCTTTATTAATCCTTTTGGGAGGACACCCGCAAGACAATAGAAATTTCCAGCAGTAGTTTTCAGCAAAATACAGCACAGAGAGAAAGAAATAAAAAGACATGTACCATAAATTATTAGTTAAGAGCAGTTCAAGTGTTCAGGTATTTATGTGAGTCCAGGTATGTGTGTGTGTATATACTGTCCTTTTTACCCTATATCCTCCTCCCCCCCGGGTATAATAACATGAGGGACAAAGGAGTCCTTGAGTATAGTTGTTGGCCGAAGACAAAAGCATAAGTAGCGCACAAACAAACACACACACACACACACACACACACACACACACACACACACACACACACACACACACACACACACACACACACAGAACCCAGACATTAGTCACTTTTAAGTGGTCCCTTCGATCGCCTTGCTGTTGAAACTCAATGAAAATGCACTTTCAGCTTGTTGAGATGATGAGTTTCATGCGTTTGTGCAGCTTTCGCACCGGGATCAATGTGAAACTGAGCATCAGTGCAAGGATGAACTTCCAGCACCGAGGAAGTAAATATACTGTCTCTAAAGATGCTCCTTTCCTGCTATTATCGGCGGGTTAAAAAATGACCTTACCAAGAGGTAGGAAACCAGGAAAAGAGGGAGGAGAAGGAGGTAGAGGGGGAGGTAGAGGGAGATGTGTTCAACACTGCAGTTGGACATTCTAGCACCCAAAGAAGCACATGGAGAGGAAGTTGGGGTTGATAGGGCTGGGTATTGTTAAAAACCTTTCCATACCTGTACTGAAACCAATACTGTGAGTTTGATACAGCTTCCTATATGATCCTTTTCTTTAATAACAATTCTATAAAACAAAAACAAATTACACCAATAAGGAAAGGATCCCTTCAGAGATAGACCACTTAGCCAGAAACAGCTATGAAGTTGCTAGCGCTACACCCACCACCACCAGACTATGTAAACTATGTGTTAACTTCAACCAAAACTAGAGGTGTGATGGTTGGTAAAGTGGAAATGGGATTTGAGAGAGTGAGAGGGAGGGAGGGGAGATAGAGAGGGAGAGGGGGAGAGACAGAGAAAGAGAGAGGACTGGCACATGATCAGCTAATAATAAATTGTGCTGGACATAGATGGTGGGATGTTGCAATCAACATCACAAGATTACATCGGCAACAGCTTATTCTCTTATCACATCGTCCTTGCACTTAATCAACATGAATGTGACAGAGTTGGCGAGAGCGGGGGGGGCGAAACAAATAAAAAGGATAAATTATTACTGACAGAAATGATGCAATCGACATCAAACTAAAGGCGGCTCTTCCTTGCGTCGTATCTTCCTCCCGGTAAATAAAGAAATGAACACAGAAGGAGAGAGATGGAGGCGGGAAGGGATGGATGAAAGGATGGAGCGACGGAGAAATGGATCAAATGATGAATTGTGACTGACAGAAGTGGGATGTGGGATGTTGCAATTTGGAGATCACCCCGACAATACAACTGTTGCATCTTCACCTAAAGTAAACAAGACAGGGAGGATGGGGGGGAAACAGATGGGAGATAGATGGAGAGATCAAGTGGGGAATGGGGGGTGGGGGGGGGGGCAATCATCAAGCCGTGTGATGCATTTGAAGAGATGGAAGCGGTGGGACGCTGTAATCAACATCACAACACATCAAATCCCACACAGGATCACTATTAGGCCCCCGCCTCTCCTGTCACATTTCCATCCTAGGCCTGTGAATATCAGCGTTGCTGTTGGGAGATCAGCATCCATCACACGCCGCGGTGAGACCCCTTCATGTCCATAACATGTCTGGGATTTGTAGCCGCGGGTGGAAAAACGAACACAAGACCACACTGGCCTAAGGGTGCCCCCCCGACCGACTGAGAACTTCCGGTCAAATCTTGGTTATGTTGTCGACTGCTCGTCAAATCATGTGTGTGTGTGTGTGTATATGAGTGTGTGTGTGTGTGTGTGTGTGTGTGTGTGTGTGTGTTCCACAGTACATTTCATTCCTGTGTTACAAACTGCGAGAACTGGACTTTACAAAGTCAAATCGGACTTGTCAAGTCTTGCCCAGTTCTTAAGTTTATTATTTTTCGGCCATTTTTGGCTTCTTTTTTTTTAAGGATCATTGTTGTTTTTTTTCCTCCCCTTTATTAGATAGAGAGACAGTGGACAGACGTGAAAGGGGGAGAGAGATGGGGGATGCCACGCAGAAAAGGGCCGCAGGCTGGATTTAAACCCGGGCCGCTGCAGGACTCAGCCAACATGAGGG
Organism: Etheostoma spectabile; assembly: GCF_008692095.1. Lineage (NCBI taxonomy): Eukaryota > Metazoa > Chordata > Actinopteri > Perciformes > Percidae > Etheostoma > Etheostoma spectabile. The sequence goes on from NW_022605573.1 coordinate 513,481, forward strand.
GAGCGCATGGGCTTTAGAGTGAGCTATAGGCCGCCCCCATTTTTGGCCTTTTATCCCTATTGGACAACTTAGACTTGAAATGGGGGAGAGAGAGGAGGGGAATGACATGCAGCAAAGGGCTGCAGGTCGGAGTTGAACCTGCGGCCGCTGGGTCAAGGAGTAAGCCTCTATATATTTGTGGTGACTTTTGCCCAGAATGCTACCAAAGCAGCTCACACAACCAATGAAACATGTGAACTATCCCTTTGATTTTGGGGTGATATTTGGTTCCTCAGATAAAACACGGTACTTGTGAAGAACATTTCTATCAATACTTTGATAATCATAAGTGGGACATTAAATAAAGCAGCTACTGTCTTCGTATCTTAACGTGTTGGATATCATGTGTTCAATGATCCAAACAGAGGCTGCAGGCATGTTTCCAGAGTCGTTAAAGCAACAGGTCGTCTCATTTCCTCACTGTTTCACTCCGGATGGTGGTAAGTGAGATGTGTTCAGCCTCCACACTTGAGAGTTTCCAACCAGCTTCAGTCATCTCATCAAGACTCACTTTGCCTTTTAAACGGAACGATCCAGCAAAGCTGCAGACCTCGGTCATTGAGGAGTTTCAGCTCCTCCACTTTATCCCTTGTATGGTAGTCAACCATACAAAAAAATACAAGAAAAATAGTTAAAAAAAAAAAAAATTCTACATGAAAATCAACGGCCTTTCCTTATTTTCTGTGATAAACATGTATTCCTGACTCAATTAAGAAAATTATTCTGGAAATGATTTGCAAATAAAGCTGATTCTGATTCTTATGAAACACCATGGTATGATCAAGGCATTAAAAAGTACAGGCCTAGGGGTCCTGACTACGCTAATGGCAACCATTACCCTGTATATAGATGATAAAAGCTTCTTAATGTTGTAGGTTTACAAGCCCCTTTGAAAACATATCTATGAGGCTAATAACCACTAATAACACCCATTAAATAGAGTGATAACTCTCAAAATGGAAATACTGTGTCCAGCTACCATCCAGTATTAAACTGGCACAGAAAGAAAAGAAAACAGAAAATCTATTGGTCTCCACAGCCTTCTGTACATGTAACACACACACACACACACACACACACACACACACACACACACACACACACACACACACACACACACACACACACACACACACACACACACACACACACACACACACACACACACACACACACACACACACACAGTGCGTCTCACTATCTTTGTGGGGACCCCTCATTGACATAATGCATTCCCTAGCCCCTTACCCTAAACTTCAACCATCACAGCTAAATGCCTAACCTTAACCCTTACCCTGACCTTAACCCTTACCCTAACCTTAACCATAACCTAATTGTAACCATAATCCTAAAACCAAGTCTTAACCCTCAAACAGCTTTTTAAATTGTGGGATCCAGCATTTTGGCCCCACAAAGCTGTCTGGACCCCACAAGTATACAGTATTCCTGTTTATTGGACCCCTTGACTATAGTTAAAGAACACACACACACACTGACTTTCCACCACAGGAAAAAAGAAGTTCCCAGCGGATTACCCAGAGTGCATCAGTACATTCAGCCCAGTGCTCCCCAGACAGCGCTGAGCTCTGATAGGCCCCCGAGGACTACACATTGCAAAGGTTTTAACCAATAGGTGCAGGCCATTAGCTCAGATGGAGTGAACACACTTACAATACAGAGCAGAGGAAATTGAACAGCATCAATAACTGAGACTGCGTGTGTGTGTGTGTGCCTTTTTACTTGCTGAAGCATCGGATTTCTTCCCCGGCAACAAGAGCCGACGATGAACTCGGCTCTGTGAGAAAGCTTCGGGAAGTAGACTGTATCTTCCAATTCTCCATTAAGTCCTGGTTTGTAAGCTGCACATCTAAGTGGGCGTCCTCTCTTTAATGAGATGACTTCCTTGTCAAGCGGTGGTGGTTTTCAGACTATCCCGTGAATGCAGTGTCGCTTCCAGACAGCGTCTCGGTGCTGCAACACAGTCAGCTCACCATCCCCTTCATCTCAACGTGGGCCCGAGTGCCAAAACGCTGGATATACATCCACAACTCAGCGCGTTGGTGTGTGTGTGTGTGTGTGTGTCTGAGCCTGTCTGAGCCGGCGTGCCTTAGGACCAGAGCAGTGGTTTTGCGTTTAGTTAACGATTCAGTAGGTAAGACTTACAAAACTGACTTTCTGTCATATTTGCTGAACCTGACTAAATATCTGAAGTGAAAGTTCTGTCACATAAATATGTTGTTGGGTATAATTGGTCATTTTTAATCAGAACCAGCTTTATTTCCCAGATATGAGGACACATACGAGGTATTTATCTTTGGAGCATCGTTACTCACATTGTGCTTACGCACAAAACAACCAAAACAATATATACACACTAATATATACACACTATATACATACTCTAAACAGAAACAATATAGATGCATGAGTGAACGAAGAGTTCAATAAAAAATTTAAATATGGAGCATGCAAGGATACTGGAATGAATAGTATTATGTTATTATATTCCAATATGAACAGTATGAACATTATGGACAGTTCTGTAATAGGAAATGAGAATGATGAATAAATAACAAATAATAAGAGAGATGTGAGAATGGGAATGATGAGTAAATAGAAAATAATAAGTGAGATATGAGAATGAGAATGATGAAAAATACTATATAAGTGGAATAATAAGTGGAACCTTTAACAGGTGCTGTAGAGACAGTGTTGCTGGGTTATGGACCAGAATTGAACCTGACACTGTGGGTCAGACGTCAGCTGTTCATCAGAGAGATGGCTTGTGGGTAGAAACTGTTCCTGAATCTGTTGGTTTAAGTGGGTACATGGAAGTCCTGGAGATTTCTTAGTGGGTATGCTGCAAATCACGTAGACTACACCACTGGTTTGACTGTATAATCTAACAGACATTGTCCATGAAACAGAATCAAAGTTGTATTTCTGATCATTTACATTGCAGATTGCATAAGTTGTCCCAAAAAACTTATGCAACTTTTTTATTTCAACCTTTGCAAAGTTTTTCTCAATGTTTTCAGAAGTTTACTAACTGAGCAGCTTAGTATTTCTGTTCATTTCTATTTTTTTCCGGGGAATGAGCTGCCAGTACTTTATCTGTTATTTTACGGATTTATTCCTTAGATTCCTAGAATTTCAGAGGTCATGGGATCACTTATTGGCCTATGGTATTGCAGGTGTATTGTAATGATAGTGACGTGCCACTGTGGCTGCTGGAGTCATTCTCCTTTTAATTTATTTTCAACTTTTTTTTAAAAACTTTTATTACTTAATTTGATTCTGAGTGTACGTATGCATGGGCCTTCATACATGTTATTGTACCGCAACAATGCTATCAGTTCCGTTTTGATTTATTGACACTTGAGTAAAAGTAAAAACTTGAATTCCCCCCAAAAAAAATGTCAATGTCATACGTCCTGTGGGCCTATCGCACATTAACCCGTCCAGGATGTAAAATAGGAACTTCTTCTCCTTACCAAGGGGACTCAGAGTATCAGGGGGACTTAATATTCTCTCCTGTTGATTCAGTTCAACAGGATTTTAATCTTCACTTCTCAGGGTTTTTTTCATTGGTCCGATAAGGAAAAAAAAAAAAAAAAAAAAACATAAAATCAAATGAAAAGTGAGGAAATCAGCGGGCTCTTTGCAGTGTTATCTGGAAGCAGTGAGAGCCGCGTTCCACAGCGTGAAGATAAATGGAACTAATCAAGCTGTCCGGCGATATCATTGTCCGTCCACTAATGCAATAATGCCACCACGGCTCATGTCTGCGGAGCCGTATATTACAAATGTTCCGAGTTACATGAGCACAGTGGAGCCGTCTGCGGTATAACACTTCAAAACCTCCACTCATTCATCATCATCATCACGCAGAGGAACGGATGGCGCCGGGGAAGCTGAGCGGAGGTTTTTATCAAGAGAAGAAGAAGAAAATATCGGACAGCAGCTGATTTACGGATTCAGGCAGCTGGCGGAGAAGTGGACCGGAGTTTGGGACTCTGACTCACTTTGCACTTCAGTTGCACATGTGGGGGCGCCCGGATGGCTCACCTGGTAGGGTGTGCGCCCAGAGTACTAAGGCTACTTACTGCAGCGGCCCAGGGTTTGATTCCAACCTGCCTTTTGCTGCAAGTCATCCCCCCCCCCTCTCTCCCCATTATGCCTTCAACTTTCCTCTCAAATAAAGGCCCCGAAAAAAAATAATTGTGTTGTATATTTATGGATCTGGCACGTAGAAACTGAACAGTTGTATCTATAGACGTGGGACTCAACCATCTTTATTTTAAGATTAGCAAACATGTTTAGCTCAGCAATGGACATTAAGTTGGACTCCAGCTCAGAGACTTGGGACTTGAGACTTGGCATGGACTCTGGAGAGACTACATTGACATTATTGACATTACACAATGTGGAAGATGTTACTCTGACAGGAGAGAGAGAGAGAGAGAGAGTACACAGTTAGTGGTATTCCATTTTTATTCCATTCCTTATTGATCTGTTTAAATATATTTATACCCAGGCAGGAGGGCAGGAAGAGAGGAAAAAAGGCGGGAAAAGTGTTGGAAAAAAAAAAAAAAAACTCGAAAAAAAAGCGACAGAAACTTGGAAAAAAGCTGTAAAGAAATAAAGAACACAAACATTGAAGACAAGCCAATTTTGCAGTAGTATTCTGTTTAATATATCTGTCTGTAGGTATTTATACTCCAACACGAGGACCATCTTGATATCTTGTGATCACTCAGGTTTTAGACAACAAGCATCAAAATCTGAAAAAAGTTTGATGTGTGCCACGTATGGCCTCCGTCAGTCACACACACACACACACACACACCTGAAATAGAATCGCTGATGGCACTCACACGTATTTGAAGATGAGTGAAAACAACCACATTGAGAAACTGTGAATAGAAAGTGGCTGCCAGAGCCAGAACCCCAAAAACAGGCAGAATTACGTTCCACATCCACAAAACGGAAGCCAAAAGAAGGTCCCGGCAGCTCCGGCAGGAAAAAAAACAGCCGTCGTTAAGAAAAGGCGCTGAACTAATTAGACAAACAGTTGAAGAGCCTGATGCTTTATGGGATTGACTACAATCGCCGCTGTGGCACAAGATAACACCGAGCACATAAAAAAGGAAATTGGAAATCTGGGCTCAGAGAAAATATTGAGAATACATAAAGAAAGGAATACACCAATATGCTAATGCCATCCTTCATGTTACCACATGGGAAGAATACTAATTTAAAGGTGTTCCTGAAACCCAAGAATCAAGAGAAATTACTGGTGCTTGATGGAGAAAACTCAATTTTTGTGAGCCATGAGTTGTTTGCTGCATGCACCCCGATGACTAGTCTGGGGAGTCGGCTCTGTGTGTTCTCCTGCACACGACGCGTGATCAACGGGCATAGTTCAAATGACTCTGTACAAGATCGGATGGTCCTTCAACCAATCAGACCAACGATCCGGGTGACGTAGTTTGCAGAGCCGGTCGGTAGACAGTGTTGGGATTTAAAATGTTATATGTGCTTAAACATTGTGTGTGGTTCGCATTATACATTATGTATTTAAGCTAAAAGGCAAAAGCATTATTTCAACATAAATGAAGACATGTTGGTCATGCATTAAGTTTGATGTTCATGCATTAAGTTGTTTTGCAATACTTCTGTTCTATAACATAAGATGTTCTGGTACATTCTCCTAACTATGTTGATAATTAGGGTCTGGTTCCAGTCCCTCTTTACAGCCCAACTGATCTTTTGCTCTGCAGGTCCTGAACTGAGGGTCATAAACGTTCAGTCACATTCCAACTGAAAGATAACGAAATAAGCACACAAACACATCACACCACTGTGGCCTGGAGACCCCCCCCCAGGCCCCCGTAGTGAAGAAGACCAGGGGTGCGAGAGCCGAGGAGTCAGACAAAGGAAGGGGAGAGCTGTGACAGCTTGATCCAGGTAACTTTGCCTCTAGGATATCCTATGTAATAAAAAGGATTCACACATCAACTTCTGAGATTCTGACTAATAATGGACTGAACCCTGAGACCGGAGCATGATTTCGCTCCAACAGTAGGCGAACACATCCTTCTTTTGTAGGAATTGTTCCAGGACTTCTTTTAAAATAGCCGCGATGGTGGCAGCCATGTTGAAGGTAAGCAAAAAGCTGCTTGCCGTCATCTTTTCATTTTGCCAATAGCGCGCCGGGTGGATGAGCCAGTTTGTGATTGGTCGCCACAGTTTTGTAACGGAAGCAGGACAGAAAAATGTCCAGGTTTCCAGCCGGAGCTGCAGGGGGAATCCGCACCAGTCAGAGTCAGGACTGACACATTTATTCTAAATACATACTGCAATCAAGCGTAAAACAAACAACCCAGCAAGAAAAATACTCCATATTCAATCTCAACAGAAGCTGACTTTTGCATCGATGGGTGATTGTGACTGAGGGAACGAGGTGGAATATAGTCTTATGTGTGAAATCAGCGAGCGTGTTTACACCCAAATTACACCTAATCTACAATTCAATTTCAGGCAATTCAACCTCAAACGCAGCCACCAGTTTAGTTGATTCTGTTCCACAGAGGAACACCTCAAAATCCCCAGGTGTGGGCTATTTTAGGCCCTTTTTAGGGGGGTTTAATAATAAAAATCAAATGTAATGCTTTGAGTTAGAGTTTATGAACTTGTCTGTCAGTGACAGAGGGCGAAACAGTACAGGTGTCTGCGATGCTCTGCACCTGTAACCCAGTCAAGGATAGATTCTATTTTTTATTTACTGTTTTCACCTCATTATCATTTCATTGGATTCTGGTAGTCCATAAAGGGACTTTCGTAGTTTTATCATATGTTCAATATTTGGCATTTATGCTCTCCTATTACAATACGTACATTCATTCATTGTTATCCAGTGAAATGACTGACTTGGCAGCAGGAAGCTGCTCAGGAGAAGCCTGTATCAAAGTCATATTACAACTATTTACAAGCATGTTGCATTATTTCCTTTTGTTAGGACAATTCCCATTAATCAATATTTTTGTAAAGGCGCCAGTGAAAGGAAATCATTTCCCAGGAAGGAAGTCATTATTTTATTGAACAAATTGACAATTGAATTGAACAAAAAAAAGGCACCACTGGTAAAAGTTTTTGTGCTATTTTCTTTAGACTAATACAAGAAATCTTGGCGTGTCTTTTGGGATATGTCGCAGCCCTTCCCAATGTTTTTATTGTGGTAGTTCTTAATTATAATAATAATGTATACTTTATTAATCCTGCAAGGGGAAATTACAATGTTTTCACACAGACCAGAACTAAACACACATGCTCTGTACCTATACATGGACCAAATGGAGAGATGTCAGAGTGGGGGGGGGAGGGGGGGGGGTCTTCCCATGGAAAGACGCCCCAAGCAGTTGGGGGTTCGGTGCCTTGCTCAAGAGCACCGTGGCAGTTGGAGAGGTGGCAGGTGAACTGGCACCTCTCCAGCTACGAGTCCACCCCCATACTTTGGTGTGTATGGGGACTTGAACCAGAGACCCTCTGGTTTGCAACCCAACTCCCTACAGACTGAGCCACTTCTTACTCCCTCCTGGAATAGTTGAAAAATACGGCCATTGGGGGAATGGCCGTATTTTTTATTTATTTTTCAACTACTTCAGGAGGGAGTTAGATAATGTTCCTACTACTAAGCTGCCGGCTAACGCTAATGAACGTGAATATTCCTCTAATCTTCTCGTGTACACGTAGGCGCGCAGAATACGACTTTCTCACTTGTGCCTCTTTCATTCCTTACAACCAGCATCTTGAAAAGGTCGGCGTAGCGAAGTGTGCGCATATCCAGAAACCTGCTGACAAGCAGTTCTTGGATAATGTTTCAAAGTAGCTGTGTTACTCCTGACTCGGGTCTGCAGCCCTGCAAACTGTCAGCTAGAGACCATAGTAACGTGAGCCATAAACAGACATGAGGGCTAAAGCTGAGGGAAAACCCCGACTGAGACGCAGGTTCTAAATGCGCTTTATGTCCAAAGAATGCCTCTAGAATCAAATCATTGTAATACATTTCTTTATTTAATGTTGTATGCTGATATTTATACACTCATTTGTTGTTACACACTACACACAGGCCTGAGCAACACACACACACACACACACACACACACACACACACACACACACACACACACACACAACACAACACACACACACACACACACACACCACACACACACACACACACACACACACACACACACACACACACACACACACACACACACACACACACACACACACACACACACACACACACACACACACACACACGCTCACAGCTCATGCACTAAGGAGAGATGAGAGTGAGTGGGCCATAACAAGCCATAACAGACTTAAAGGTCCCATGGCATGAACATTTCACTTTATGAGGTTTTTTAACATTAACATGCATTCTCCCAGCCTGTCTATGGTCCCCCAATGTCGAGAAATGGTGATAGGTGTAAACCGAGCCCCGGGTATCCTGCTCTGCCTTTTTGGCCCACCCATGAGAGACATCATGGCTTTCAAATAAGCAAAGTGGCAGTTGGTTAAGGAAACCCCCAGCCTACAGCTTGCCCCCCCGCTCCCCTCCTCAAACGCTTAAAAGACTCAGAAATGGCAAATACTAGGAAGCTCATTGTGGGACTGGCTAGTGGCTGAAGAGACTTAGATACAGTATAGGGACCACTAAGGTCTATATAAAAGAGACTTCAGATACAGTTTAGGGACCACTAAGGTCTATATAAAAGAGACTCAGACACAGTATTAGGGACCATAAGGTCTATATAAAAAGAGACTTCAGATACAGTATTAGGGAACACTAAGGTCTATATAAAGAGACTTCAGATACAGTATTAGGGACCACTAAGGTTATATAAAAGAGACTTCAGATACAGTATTAGGGACCACTAAGGTCTTTATAAAGAGACTTCAGATAGTTTAGGGACCACTAAGGTCTATTAAAAGAGACTTCAGATACAGTATTAGGGACCACTAAGGTCTATATAAAAGAGACTCAGATACAGTATTAGGGGACCACTAAGGTCTATATAAAGAGACTTCAGAACAGTATTAGGGACACTAAGGTCTATAAAAGAGACTTCAGATACAGTATTAGGGGACCACTAAGGTCTATATAAAAGAGACTTCAGATAAGTATTAGGGGACCACTAAGGTCTATATAAAAGAGACTTCAGATACAGTATTAGGGGACCACTAAGGTCTATATAAAAGAGACTTCAGATACAGTATTAGGGGACCACTAATGTCTATATAAAAGCATCCTGGTCATACCAAAGGGTGTATAGTAGTGTGTGATGTATGTTCTTCATGTTATGTCTGATGCAGGGTCTATTGCTTGTACTGTATGTATGTTTTTAATCATATGTCTGATGTCCTGTCATGAATTGCCTTGCAACATTGCCTCAAACGCCCCACTAGTACAATTAAGTTATCTACTACTACTACTACTACTACTACTACTACTACTACAACAGGCGTCCTGAGCAGATGGTGGGTGGTTCAAGGCCTTGCTCAAGGGCAGTTCCCAGGCGGTAAACTCCATCTAACAGGCCACACTCCATACAGGGACTTGAACTAGCAACCCTTGAGTACCCAAACCAACCTTTTACAGACTGAGGTACAGCACCCCCATACCAGAATACCCCATGTGTTGTTCAGAAAATGCTATATCATCCAAACGGCACATGCTGTTCACATGACCTGTCTCATAGTCTAAATATGGTCATATTTGCAATAATAGTGTGATATTGTTGTGCATGTACACGTGCGCAGTGAAGTTAGTACCAAAACTCTCATTGAAACACAAAGAGAGGAACGGAGTGAAAGAGAGCGAGGGGAGGTGGAGGCCATCTGGGATGCTTTATTTGCTTCTTCATCATCCAAACTGGACGTGTGTTATTGCTGAAGAAGCACCATTATAACTGACATGCTGGGGCTTCATTCCACAACACATCTCATAGCCAAAGTTTTATGCACAGCCAGCGGAAAATGTACAGCTGTACTACTAAGGCTGCTCGCATTAAAAAACATTAATAATAATAACATGACAAGTGTGATTAGAGCAGCGATTGTAATGGGAACTGTGCTCACTGTGTGAGCTTATAGGTGTAGAATAAAGCGCATTTGCATAAAGTAAAGTAGATTTAAGTTATTCATTACTACTCATTATCATTAATGGTGTAAAGTACTTAAATCTTTGAAAGAGTAATGGAAATGTGTCCACACCAACACTTTGTACTGTAAGAATATACATAGTGGCGGGCGCCCGGATGGTTCAGTTGGCAGAGAGGGCGCCCACATGTAGAGGTTTACTTCTCGACGCAGTAGACCTGGGTTCGACTCCGACCTACGGCCCTTTGCTGCATGTCATTCCCTTTCCTTTCTTCAGCTGTCTTGTCAAAATAAGGCCCTAAAATGGCCCAACAATCATTTAAAAAAAAGAATATATATATTGGTGACTATTGTATTAATTTTTTTTTTTTATGGTTTAAGCCTCGGCAGCTTCTTGCCTTGTTGAACATTGTCATTGAACTTGTGCCTCTGACGCTGAATGACCACAGATGGAGACTGCAAGAGGCTGGTCTGCTCCCCGGCTATTGTCTGATCAATAAAGTTATAAAGCGCTGCAGACAGAGGGGGGTAGGGGGGGGGGTCCCAGTGAAGCCCAGCAGCCTGCCAGCAGCCGGCCGCCATGTCCTCGCTCCCTGGCTGAGTCCTGCGCTGCTGTCAGGGTGCTAATGTGTATGCTGACCTCCAGCTCATACCGAGAGCAACACACACACACACACACACACACACCTTTTATTATAAAAGTGTTTTCAAAGCCCAACGACAGCAGCATAACATCTACATCTACAGGTATATTTATGGCCTTTGGCAGACACTCCATTACAGTGTCCCGGGAACTAAAAGTCCATTTTCCTCAGTCCTGTCTGTGTTTACAGAACATCTGAACAACTCAACTTCAGACCGACGTTGGATTAAAAAGGAAAAGCCTTCTTTAAGATGCTATGTTAGCATCCGAATGAAACAAATCACACCACCAGTCCACCGGACTACACCCAAAGAGCAGGGGAAACGGAATATTGAAAACGTTCCTTTATATTAATATTGCAAGGTAGCCACCCTTTCTTTTATAAAATTGCATGTAAAACTGTGCAATGCAGTTTCATGAACGGGTCCTTATGACGTTGTATAAAATCTTATGCACAACAATTTCATATCCTAAGTAATTAGAGCGACCACTGGCTGGTCACAGTCAAATTTAGCTGGCAAAAGGTGAGTGTGAACTGGGACTTCTGCTAACCAAAGATGATGGTCAAAGGCTTACCACCATGGATTTTCAACTTGAAACCTATTTTGCTATTTCTTGTGACTGATGGGAACAACAATCTTTTACATTACACCAGTATTAAGCGAGATCGCTGCAGTCCTCCGAGGCAAAACAAGCTACAATGCAAGTTAGTAGGGTGATTGTCCAGCTTTTATTTCCCTTCAGAAGAGTTCTGTTTTTGCGGCTGACAGACTCATATTAATATTCTAAATGTCTGACAAAATTATGGAAAGGATCCCTTCAGAGTTAGACCTTTAAAACCTCTTTGAGACCTTTCTGTTTAACCAGAAACAGCTGAAGTTGCTAGCGCTAAACCCAACAGACTCCAATTTTAAAAAACAATACTTTTAGCGTGTATAAAGCCAACATATTTCCACATTTAAATCTGTATATTAAGTTTTTTTTTTCCACCAAAACTAGAGTTGTGATGGTTAGAAAATTGGAAAGACGACCCAAAACAGCTTTTCATTGTTTTATGTTGTTGCCGTCAACTCTGAATAAAGTGTATTTTACAATGCTAAAACTACTGTTTATTAACATGGAGTCTGGTGGGTTTAGCGGACGTGATTTTTCTGATGTTTTTATGTTTGAATAAGAAAAGAAAGGTTTTCTTTAACAGAAAGGTTGCCCTCCTTAGAAATTCTTTCCATAATGTTGTCAGACAGAATATTAATCTGAGCCTGTTACGGCAACACCAGCACTTTAGTGAAGGTAAATACGAGCTGCACAACTGTCCTATCAACTCACATTGCAGCTTGTTTCTCCGCTGCCGACTGCAGCGATCTCTCTTAATACTGCATTAATGTCAAAGATTGTTGTTCGCATCAGTCACTCAGACACAAAAAGATAGGAACATAGGGTCCAGGTTAAAAAAAAGATAAGCAACAAAAAAACAAAAAGTCCCCCTTTAAATTTAGAAACCGAAACGTCTAGTTTTGATGAGATTAGAGAAAAGATTGTGGTTTGGGTTAAAACACTGGCCCCCTTAAGTAGTACTCAGAGGACATGAACACCCTGGGTGAAAGTCTTGGGTTTTCCTCTCAACTTCTCTTAGGATACAAACTCCCCCTGCCGGCTTGATAGTCCTGTGTCACCTGGTCACTTTAACACTTTAACACTGGACTCAACACTGACACTTTAATAATAATTTATTGGTCTTTTCTTTGTTTATTTGTTCTTATTGTTGTTATTATTATTATTATTGTTATTTTGCTGTCTTTATACTGTCTTTTTATCTATTTTTTATTTCTTTTCTCTTGCTAAAACTGCTGCTGGAATTTTCAATTTCCTCGCGGGAGTCATCCCAAAAGTAAGAATAAAGAGAAGTCTAAGTCTAAGTCTAAGTTTTACGTTAGAGAGCAGCAGTCAGTGTCAGGCATACAGCAATAACTGCGTGCAACACAAAGGAATTACGGTGCATTCCTTTCCGTAGCTATATGTACAAATGGTTCGTGAGAACAGCCTGAACGGTGTAGCCTGAGACAAAAACAGAAAACCACGTCAAACAGGGACTCCCGAATGTAAACGATGCTTGGGTTTAATTCATATTTGTTTTAAATCTGGGTGGAAATATGTGGACATACCGTTTTCTTTGACATCTTACAGATACACGTTGAATGTTGACGGTATGTTTCATATTTTTCATGTCAGTTTTGTTTGTAGGAATGACTAATTTGAAGATGTGGAATTCACGGATAACTATTCTGCGCAAAGTTGTTGACAACAAGTTTACCCCTGAAACCTTCGCGGCTCGGTACAGGCTTAGAAACACGGTGGGTCTGCAGTTTGTGTTCCCAGATAACGAGAGACTCTGCAGTCCGTAGCTCACTAATCCACTGAGGTGCACTGGCATACGTGTGGATAATGGCTCTGTAGTTATACTAAAAAAGCTTGTCATTGCACCATTAATCGTCACACGCACATGATGACTAAGGGCAAACTTCCTGCCCAGCAGCTCCGCGGGAAAACACTCCGACATGGCAGCTTCGCCGCTAATGATCACTATTTATAAGACCGTTCCATACTCTCGCTGCAGATCTCAATGAGAAATAAAAAAACAACAGGGAGGGAAAGCTCTTCAGAATTCAGGCAGCACTTTCCTTGTTCACTCTGCTCAACAAACTTTAACTTCACAAACTTGAAAAAATGTGATCTAAGCAAACCAGAGTTGAATATTCATCCCCGACGGATTGTCTAGGATCTCCGCACTGCTGTCCATTCATTAGAGTAAAACAAACACACAAACACACACACACACAAACACGAGTCACCTTTCCCTCTCGTTGTTGGTCTGACTCGCGTACCAGCCTTCACTCTCATTATTGGTGCTCTCATCCTGCGCCTGGACTTGTTATTCTCCTTGTGACCATTAGGCCTGTTCATCTCATTACAGTAATTCGGATTCAAGGCCCACACCTGCCATTACTGCAAGCACTCGCTCTCATTAGGAAACTCCTGTCACAGCCACAGTGAAAGCAGCAGCGGCAAATTAGTTTGGATTGAAAAATCTTAAATGAGACAGAGAGGCAGCAGGAGAAGATGTGACTCTGTGTGTGTGTGTGTGTGTGTGTGTGTGTGTGTGTGTGTGTTTTGTGAGAAAAAGAAGGAGAGAGTAAAGTGTGCTGGTGCAAGCAAGTTTGTTGCGTCTCAGGATATTATTTCTGTGTGTGTTAATGTGTGTGTTATGAGATCTATGGCTACCTAATGGACCTATTTTGTAGTCGGAGCGGCTTTAAATGATTTAGTCGGAGCAAGAAACTAATGTGGCTATTAAGGCTGCATTAGCTTAAGTTACTGTCACACACACACACAGAAGCGCACGCACACTTTAATTGTGAGTTGTTGCAAATGTCCATCCATCCATCCATTTATCCACTTATCCGGTATTGGGTCGCGGGGGCAGCAGTTTCAGTAGGGGACCCCAAACTTCCTTTTCCCGAGCCACATCAAGCAGCTCCGAAAGGGGGATCCCGAGGTGTTCCCACCTAGTCCTGGGTCTTCCCCGAGGCCTCCTCCCAGCTGGACGTCCCTCCACCTAGTCCTGGGTCCTCCCCGAGGCCTCCTCCCAGCTGGAAGTGCCTGGACCACCTCCCTAGGGACCCCCCAGGAGGCCTCCTTACAGATGCCCAAACCACCTCAACTGGCTCTTTTCAACGTGAAGGAGCAGCGGCTCTACTCCGAGCTCCCCACTAATGACTGTGATTCTCACCCCATCTCTAAGGGAGCGCCCCCCCCCCCCCGCCCCCCCCCCCCCCCCCCGAGGAAACCCATTTCGGCAGCTTGTACCCTGGATCTCGTTCTTAGGGTCATGAATGCTGCAAATGTTTCCTCTTCTATTATGAGTTTGTGTGAAAGCCGGCAGTGCAGTCACCCTCGGGCTGCTGAAGCCCATCCAGTCTTGCTGTAGATGTCCTGGTGTATACTAGGGCTGCACAATATGTTGTTTCATCGTCTATATCGCCATGTGTGCATGCGCGGCAGTCACTTCGCAGCTTTTACCTTAAAAAGGCAAAATTTAAGAAGATATGTAAAATTGCCCATAAACCTCAGAGGGTTAAGCCAGGTTGCCATGTGGGCAGTGTGTGTATGTGACGTAATGTTAGTCCGACTGGGTTTGTATGTAGAAAAGTATTGTAAGGCATTTGTACCAACTAACAAAGTCTGTGTCTGATATAACGTCATTTACACTGATTTAAGAGTTTGTGGACACACACAGTTTGTAGCATGCACAGCCAACCACCAATCAGAATAGACAGGAAGACAACACAAGGGTTAAACACATTATAAAGATATGATTTATCTCACAAGAGAGCAGTACAGTCAAACTGGCACTAACGCTCGTTTTGGGGATGATTTTCTTTTCTCCCCCCCC
>NW_022605573.1:528795-530308 GCF_008692095.1 Etheostoma spectabile
CACCCTGCAGCCAAGGCCGACTGGAGTTGATCATGTTTGACATCAAGGTGAGAAACACAGCGGGATTGTCTGCTACGTTTCCATTGATTTTTTTTTTTGTTATGGGTAAAATGTTCCACAAGTCAACTGTAGCTCACAGATCTGTCGAGTGAAAATGGAAGAGTAAGAAACACAACGCTGTACATCACTGCATGGCTTCAGATCTCAGATTGGACAGTATCTTTGTCTCTGTATTTCCAAGTTATAATGAGTCTCTGCTGGAGAGAAATACAAGAGAAAAGTCATTTACACAATAAATGACCCAAGTGCTTGAGGTACGGAGAAATCAATCAAAGCACACTGCAAACACTGAACTCATTACTTTCTAAAATACAACACAGTGAACTATGTAAATATAAGAGTAATCCATCATACCTGCTCCAGCCAAGTGGGGAGAGGACATTTAACAACAGCAATGTCTCGGTGTCAAACCCCACAACCGCCATTACGCTGAGTTACTCTTTATTAATCCCTGGGAGGGAATTTGTCATCTTCAACTGAGTCAAGTTTCTAGAAAAGTTCCAAACTCAAAGACCAAACCTTTTTATTCCTTTCAGCCAAAACAGATTCCAAATATCTGAAGCTGAAACAGACCTGAAGACCATGGAAACCTTACAACGACTAGACGCCCAGGCACAAGGACTTTGTCCTCTCATGAATTAGTAACTATTAAACTACGGAGTAATTACAGAAGACACATACTGATATCTAGACTATACAATAACACGCATGCACCGGCAACAAGTTCATGGTGGACGGGAAGACAACACAGGGCTCCAGACTATCGGGGGGGTGCGGTGTGCAATCACAGAAGGCTTGCATCATGCTTCCGCTCAGACAGTTTTCATTTTACTTTGAATTCCTCATGAGGGAGACATAAACTATCCTCTATAGGTTTAAAACCACTGGGTAACCATGGATTGGTTCAGACACCCCTAAGTAAGCTCAGCCAATCAAAGCAGGAAGAAGAAGACGTATCAAGGCCATTGTCCTTGATCCGACGTTTAATATTTGGATTAATATAAGATAAATCAATTATAATTAACACATGAAAGTTAAAGCAAAATAGATAATCATACAAGCACAGCAGCCTACCTCTCTTAGAGGGAGGGGGGGGGGCTGTCCTCTTCTCACAGGGCAAGGATCAGTGCTGGCGCTCATCCGGGTTCACGTGCACGTACACGTGGTGCGCATGTCCACGTAGGTTTGACCGAAGGGACCCGGGTGACGTGCGTTACAAGTCCTCCAAGTTTGTCATTGGCTCAGCCAGCTGTCCGCCACAGTGTGCCAAGATTCCCTGCACAGAAAGAGCAAGAGGAAAAGGATAAGTGGTGAGAAGAGGGGAAACTAAAGAAGAGAGGAGGAGAAACGCAGGGACGAGGCAGACGAGTGGACAGATGCAGCGAGAGGACGGCAGAGCAGCCTAAAGGCAACTTGGCTGGTGAAGTGACATGTTCCTTCAATCAGCAAAAAA
>NW_022605573.1:530318-531756 GCF_008692095.1 Etheostoma spectabile
AAAACGTCCATCACTTGGAAAAGAAGAGAGGACAGGGACATACTGAGATGAGAGGAGTGCAGAAAGATAAAAAATACAGAGAGAAGGTCAGACAGAAGGAGGAAAGAAAGCATCATGGGTAAAAAAAAGCACCATTCCTGCCCATGGATTAGCAATGACAGCATAGACATAGATGCAGGGGATATGTTTGTGTATACGTGAATTAGGAGGAAGATTTGTCTCCTTCAAAGACATATAGACAACTCACTCCCCTGACACAACTCACTGTGGAGATGAAAGCTGTGTGTGTGTCTTCCTTTAGCGGCGCCAGTGCACGGAGCTCGGAGCTTTCTTGGCCACCTGGAGTCCGGCGGACCCTCCGTGCCGTGCCGTCCACGCTCCTGTTCGGGTTCCAAGTGATTTGGCCGAGCTCTGCAGAGTGCACTGACGCCATGGAGGGAAGCCACACAGCATTCATCTAAACACACTGCCCACACGGCCATGACACAGAGCTGGATTTAAATCAGCAAGCTCTCTCTTTAAATCTAATTAACTTTAGCTTTTACCGTTCATAAATAATTGTACATAATAAGCAACTTAAACTCAAGTATTCATTTATAAATTGCAGTAAGAACAGTGGTAGCGCATGCCATACCTTATTTTGTACATACTTGCAAATACTAATAGAGAACGCAGTGCCAAACCATACGGTAAAATATTCATTTTAAAGCATAAAAGTTTAACTGGTAAAATCTGTCTGTGTAGACAGCAACAAGCAAAAAAAGGGATTTATGTTGTTAGCTACAGCTAGAACTTGACGAAAACTGTCAGTCCTGCAGTCTTTTTTAAATACTTGATTAATCAAAGTTTCTGGCAGTAAGTGGAAGCGTACCGTGGAATACCAGAGGTAAAAATATCACATGAGTGCAGCTAGTTAGTTAGCTCTCTGCTCTGCACATTTGTTTTTGGAAATCATCAGCACAGATGGAAGACATCTGTCGCCCATCACAGCGCTCTGATTACAATTTCTGTTCGGAAATTAGAAAAGAATAAATTTTTTAGGAAGAACAGATTTGAATATTTCTTACTGTGAGACACATAAAACAATGTGATTAAATAAGGAGATATTTAATCTGTGAGAGAAAAGGAGAAAGGCATCGAACAAACGGACAAATTTTCCAAGAGACACAAGCCCACATTAAATAATACAACGTAGTGGATGGTAGACATAAGGAGCAAGCAGAGCCCAGCGGGACACCTTTGGGAGTTAGAGAATAACAGACAGACGGGGTCAACTTCCTCTCTTCCTCTTTTTCTCTCAGGGCCGTGACACACCAAGCCGATAATCGGCCGTCGGACAGCCTGGCGGTCGGAAGGCGGGCACTTCTTTTTTTTTTCACAATTTGTAAAACAGCCGCCAGCAAATTTACCCATAAGCTGTCTGGGGAACTTAAAGAGT
>NW_022605573.1:531766-545523 GCF_008692095.1 Etheostoma spectabile
AGTGGTTGAGAGGATGAAGGTTTTAGATCTGAGGGTTGACCGGACAGTTTCCGACAGTTTTACGGACAATCTTCGACTCCTTCCTGAGATCGCCAGAAGACCCGAGGCTACGCACTCTGCCCGGCCGGGCGGAAGTGCTCGCAGGCGGCGTCGAGATCGTAAACAAAGGCGGGGGAAGCGCGGAGGACTAAGAGCTAAGCTAAAGCTAACACCACACCGGCTCTCTTTACCCAGCATTTTCCTTGCCAATGTACGGTCGCTGATGAACAAAATGGAGGAGATCCGACTCAGCATTACACACAGTAAGAGACTTTTGAACTGTAATGTCATAATCTTCACGGAAACATGGTTAAACAGCGGAATACCGGACAATGCTTTCGAGCTAGCGGGACTTCACACATTCCGGGCGGATAGAACACTAGATGGCTCCGGCAAGACCAGAGGTGGTGGTCTGTGCATTTACATTAACAAAGCTTGGTGCACAAACTCTGCTATTGTTGGGAGACATTGTTCAGCTAACCTTGAGTTTCTATGGTTAAATGTAGACCGTTTTCTACCACGGGAGTTCACTTGTACGATTATCACTGCAGCCTATATTCCCCGGACGCTGACGCCCAGTTTGCTATGAAAGAACTTCACGCAGCCATTAGTAAACAACAGACCGTTCACCCGGAAGCTGCGTTTATTGTCGCTGGTGATTTTAATCATTCAAACTTGAAGTCAGTGCTACCAAAATTTCACCAGCATGTTTCTTGTACACCAGAGGAAACAAAACTTAGACATGGTACACAAAACATGGCTGGAGCCTACGTCGCGACACCCCTCCCCCACCTGGGACAGTCAGATCCACTTCTTTGTTCCTCACCCCCAAATATGCACCTCTCATCAACGCGTGAAGCCATCAGTGAAGACCATCAAGGTGTGGCCTGCAGGAGCAGATTCATCACTTCAGGAAAGGTTCTACACACAGATGGAGTACGTTTGCTACTCAAGCCACCAGTGGCTCTCACACGGACATTGACGCTACACTCCTCTGTACTGGATTATATAACACACACATAGACACTGTTACAACCCAGAAGCAGATCACCACATACCCAATCAGAAGCCATGGGAACAGGAAAGTGCGACTCCTATTGAAGACACGCAATACTGCCTTCAGATCAGGAGACGCACAGGCTATAGCACATCCAGGGCAAATCTGAAAAGGGGCATCAAAGAGGCCAAGCACTGCTACAAGTGAAGATAGAGGGACACTTCTCCAACGCTGATCCTCGACAGCATGTGGCAGGGCATTCAGGCCATCAGTGACTATAAACCACTCACTCCACCCCGTAGCCACTGATGTCAACTTCCTGAACGAGCTTAAGACTTTTATGCTCGCTTTGAAAGAGACAACAGAGAAACTGCCACCAAGCTCAAACCCTCAGCTGACCACCCCCCCCCACCCTCTCCCCCAGATGTCTGCAAGGCAGGCAGGATCAGCACGCACAAGGCTGCGGACGGATAACATCCCTGGACGCGTACTCAGGGCATGTGCGGAGCAGCTCGCTGGAGTTTTTACAGACATCTTCAACCTGTCTCTTGCCCAAGCTGCTGTACCAACATGCTTTAAATGCACGTCCATTGTGCCAGTGCCAAAACACTCCAGCCGAAGTGCCTTAACGACTACCGCCTGTAGCACTCACACCCACGTAATGAAGTGCTTTGAGCGGCTGGTCCTGGCACACCAAGGACTCGCTACACATCAACATTGGACTCACCACAGTTCGCCTACCGTAGCAATAGGAGCACAGAGGATGGTTTCCATGGCACTGCACTCGTGCTCAACATCTGGACAATAAGAACACTATGCAGAATACTGTTGTTGACTTCAGCTCAGCATTCAACACTGTCATCCGGCTAAGTTAATAGCCAAACTTGGAGACCTGGGCATCAACACCTCCACGTGCAATTGGATTTTGGACTTTCTTACCAACAGACCCCAGAATGTTCGATCAGGCTCCAACTGCTCCACGTCCATCACACTCAACACTGGTGTACCACAGGGCTGTGTGCTGAGCCCGTCTCTACTCTCTTCACCTCCGACTGCAAGCCTGTGTACGAATCTAATTCCATCATCAAGTTTCGGGACGACACTACGGTGATTGGTCTCATCAGCAACACGATGAGACTGCCTACAGGGAAGAGATCCAGCACCTGGCCACATGGTGCACTGAAAATAAACCAGCTCCTCAACACCACCAAAACCAAGGAGTCATCGTGGACTTCAGAAAGGAGCCAAGAGGCACGCACGACACCATCCACATCGATGGAATGGCTGTGAGCGTGTCTCCAGTTTCAAGTTTCTGGGGATCCACATCTGGCGGGCATGTCCTGGTCAACCAACACCTCCTGCCTGGTCAAGAAGGCTCACCAGGCCTCTTCTCCTGAGGACACTGAGGAAGAATCAGCTTTCCTCAACTATCCTGGTGAACTTCTATCGCTGTGCAATAGAAAGCATCTGACAAACTGTGCAACAGTGTGGGTATGGGAGCGTTCTGTTGCAGAGCGCAAGGCACTGCAGCGGGGTGGTGAAAAAAGCCGCGCATCACCGGGAATCCACTGCCCGCCATCGAGCACATCCAGAGGAAACGCTGTCTGCATGAGCTCGCAGCATCCTGAAGGAATCCTCTCACCCAGCCCACAGAGTTTTCTCTCTGCCCTCGGCAGGCGTTTCAGGGTCCTCGGACCAGGACCAGCAGACTAAAGAACAGTTTTTTCCCCAGAGCTGTCTCTTTATTGAACTCTAATCCTCATTGATCCCACTCCCCTCAATACTGACAAGACTCTCCTCTCCCTCCTCAACAGCCTCCATTTTGTTATCTGCAATATTATAAGTTCATCTGCACTGCGACTGGTACTATAGTAACGACTGTTTACATCTGCATCTTTTGCACTAATTACCTTTGCATACTTACATTTCATTTGCACTGCTGACTGTTTATTTATATACAGTACCAATTTTACATTTACATCCGCACTACCGTACTTAACTGTAATATGCAATTACTTCCACCGCACTTTAATTCGGATGTTTCGCCCAAACTTACCTTATTTCATTAGTATATTATGCTGTTGCACATATCTGTAAAAAATTTGCAATTATAGTAATATCCACCAAATTCCTAGCTGTAAATCTTGCTCACATACCTGTTATCTATATTTTGTATTCATAGGACAAACCCATCTGTAAAACTTGTTATAATAGTATTCTTTCTATATTTATTCATTCATATCCATGTCTTGCACTTACGGAACCATGTATATCTGCACTACTGCTATTGCACTTCTGGTTAGACCCAAACTGCATTTCGTTCGCAATTGTACATGTGTAATGACAATAAAGTTGAATCTAATCTAATCTAATCTAACCAGTGAACCGTCTCGTAACATCTCAGACCGGTCTGAGGAAGCGCAGAGGGGGATTGATATCATCAGGCAGATTTCTCACTTAACGTGTTTTCAGAGGGGCGGCCTCCAGCTCACCCCGTAAGAGAGGTCATGCGCCCCATGTGGGCTGAGTCCTGCAGCGGCCTGGGCTCGAATCCGACCTGCGGCCCCTTTGCTGCGTATCATCCCCCCCTCATCTCTCTCCTCCTTACATGTCTATCCACTCTCACTATAATAAAAATTTAAAAGCCCCCAAAAAATAATCTTATTTTTTGTTTTTTTCATATACACATTTTGGTGAGTAAAATATAATATGAGACCGTATTCTGAACAAGCCGCCATGACAGTCTGGCTTTGAATTTCCAGAGAAACCAGACCCACGTGACACATCCGTCCAATCAGCTGCAGGTTTTTTCACTTTTGGGTGACAATACATATTAGCGCCGCCTGCTGTTATGGAGACGTGTTCCGAGGCTCGTTTTTGACTAACTGAGACTTATCAGTCCAACTGTCTTTTCTGCCGATGGTCTGGTTGGTGTGTCAGGGGCGTAAGTTACAACATAACATAACAAACGAAATTAACATTTATCAAATTAATGATCTCTACGATTGCTCAATTTTTAAATGGATCCCTTGACCACTCTTTTAACCCCTAACAATCCCTTTCACAGTTATCCCACTCGCAAAGCAGCCCAGGTTCGCCCACCTCCCAAACAGGTTCTAAAGTAAGATACGGGATTCTTTCCCTCACAGCCGACTGAAACTTTCTCCTTTACAATTCAAAAACATGTGTGTCAGGTGAAAAAGCAAACATCCCAGTGTTTGTGGTACGACAGGGACATTAAACCTTTTCCCAGGGTATCACACAGACAGGATGAGTGCACAGGCACAGAGGATGTGGACATGGAGGGGAGGAAAATCAGGGTCCTCAGGGTCCCAGTTCTCCTAGGAGAAATCCACAAAGGAACCAGCGTCCACCAAGTGAACTATATTGTGATTGTCATGAAGACAGAAAGTGATCAGAAGCAAAAAAGAAAGACGACGGCCGCTGTGGCAGAGGGTCAAAACAAGAAGAGCAGCAGGCGATGACTAAATACTGCTTCCTTTCTCTCTGTCACAAACAGTACGCTTCGCTTTCATCATCCCCGCTGAGTCTCGACGTTCAGACTCCCAACTGAGATATATGGGAGATGAGTTTGGCCCACTTCCTAAACAGTGTTGCCACAGTTATAAAAAGACCAATTGAGACTGCAATGGAAAAGACTAACTAGGTGACTGCAGGAAATTGTCTGGGTTTCTAAGCACATTTTCTGGTTGGGAACTGTCAGCAATTTTGTCATAAAAGAAAAAAGAAAATGCTGGCAGCCCTTCTCCTGCGTCCCCGACTCAAATCAGCCCAGCTTGGCAACTCTACACAGGGCTCCTCCACACTCTGCTTTGTCCCATGTCCACCTCTTTAGTCGTCCCCCAGCACTCTGTTGTCATTAAAGGAAAAAACCCACTCTGGAACTCCAATAAAAAACGGTTTCTCTGTTTCCTGTGGGTACCTGCCAAAAGCAGCAAACTCGCTGTCACATTCTGATGTTTCCCTGCAGCTACGACTGAGTGTGAAAGCAAGAAAAAAGAAGGCTTCAGTTATATATCTAGAACTTCAGCAGGAAGTGTCATATTTTGGTGTCATCTGTGATTTGTTACAGTGGACTTTATTTTCTTCCACATGGTGCTTTTAAATGTTCTAATGCATTTCTTGGCCTCATGTCAACGCATTCTCATGAACGCGTTTGTATGATATCATATGGATAGTCATGCACACCAATTTTTTTATTATTTCGATGGGAAGTGCACTACCTGGCTTATGAGCGTTGTGTTTTATGAACCTGCCCATCCGCTCCAACCTCCTCTCTACGGCGTTCAGATCATTCTTATACAGCATCCATCAATGTGGTGCATACAGCAAAAAACAAGTGGAATACATACAAATTATGGGGCCTGACTTATTGTTGCTAAATGTAAACGGTTCATGAGAACAGCCTGCTCATGTAGCAGCTTCAACTGTCTCACAATAGGCCTCACCATGATAAAATGTAATGTGTGAAGATATAAGAAAAACATCATTTTCTGTCACGAGTGACAGACATGTGTCTTTGATGGGGTAAACTCATATCACATAAAATACATATGAGATCATAAAAAGATACATATAGGAACAACATAGATTAGATATTGACAAACGTGCAATAAGAAGCCTGAATGGTGCTGTTGGATATGTATGTATGTTTGTAGGTATGGCTGTCGAGTGTGGTGATGGCCATGAGGATGAAGGATTACTAGAAATGTTTTTTCCTCGCAAATGGGACTCTGTAGCTTCGACTCAATGGCAGCAACTGAAGGGATTGGTGAAGGGGACGGTTGGGATCCTGTGTGGTTATAGTGGGGGTCGCTTTTGGCTCCAAACTCCGCTTAAAACCCAAAGCGTGGCAATGTAATTGTCGTCTAAATGTAATATGGCAGCGAGGTTTGTCCCCCAGCAAAAATTCTGTGATGTTACAGAACCTCTAATGCAACAGCCTGAATCTGGAGTTTTACCAAAACACCTCCCAAAAGCTGCTTCTGGCTGCTGTCCAGTGTTCGGATCTTGGTAGGAAGCAACACATTATCAAATGCTAAGGATGGGAAGTGTCTTGTGTGAACCAGCAGTCTATTCTGCTCCAACAGTGTAAAGTGTAAGAGGTGTTGAGCATGCCGTGTTTGGTTCAGACCATTTCAGAACAACAATGAAATGATCCGAACTTACTGTTGCACAAGTCCTTTCAATTTATAGTGTTTAATTCTAACAAAAGTTGTCTCAGGAAGTTTTACTGATAGAGTAAGTCCACACCACACTATAGTTTACAGAGCCTAGTCTTAATCAATGGGAATCCATTTCCAGGATAATTGACAGGTGTGACACCTGGCACCATGTCCCCCCCCCACCTCCACTCTGTATATTGCTCAGAGTTAGGTATCTTTTTTTTTCAAGACAAATGATATGATAAAATGATATTTTTAAAACTGTGCCGTTCCTCAGGGGTTAACTTTAAAGTGCTCATATTACGCACATTTTCAGGTTCATCCTGTGTGTTGAGCTCTCGGTTTTAGCTACAGAGTGGGACATCTCACTTCTGTTCCATCTTTGTTGGGAGTTGCACATGCGTGCTAAGTACTGCTACCTTGTCAGCTGCAGAGTAGCTTTTTCCCTTTGTAAACCTATAACATGCACAATAAAGATATATGGCACAATGAAAGGGAAAAATCCAAAAAGCACAATATAGAGCTCTTAAAAAAACAAAAAAAAGAGGACAAAACATGGACCTCGAAGAACGGTTTATTGCTGAGGCCACAAGGTTAAATTTAAATGCTTTATTAATGTAATACGTAATGTAATATGTGTAATTGAATGTAATAATAACTTATTTCTACAGTAAATTGCTGGTAAATGACAACACAACCACTAGATGGGAAAAGGGTATTTTACAATGACTTTGAATGCATCACAAGGCTTAGGCTACCAGTTTCAAGCGAACGCACCATCTGTTGGTTTTTCCGACAACGCCAGTTGCAGACGGTTGGATGTCCCGGTGTCGGACACCTCTACAGTAATACACAGTCACACTTTACACCGTAAAGCATGTTATCCGTGTTAAAGCCTGCTACTAGCTAATGGTCGGCTAATGCTACTTTACCTGCTGTCAAGTGTAGTGTAAACTAGCACCACACGCAGCCAGGATTCTGCTGCCTGTAACGTCTGTTTCGGAGCATCAAGTGGCACCAAACTGAGGCCCCAAAATCAGCGTTGCTATTCTGTCCGTACAATCTGGCCATTAAGGTACTGGTGCTGTATTAGCACCGTGTCTCAGTACCCGGTGTGATGGGATTAAACAAGACATTTTCAGTCTAATCTGGCAACATGTTCGAATAAAGAAGCAAAGGTAGACCATTCAGGGATTTTCACACCTTCTCACTATTCCTTTTCTGAATCTGAGAACACAGATCTAACTTGGCAACTTAACACAGTGCTGATACGTCCTTTCTTCGCCCAATAACGCTCTTCTGTATTTATGAGAAACTGTGACTTTCCACTCCCACTGTTTGTTTGTGTCTTTCTCTTATCTGTATGTCTTTCAGTGCAAACTGATATTTAACCTGGCAACTCTGCACCACAATAAAAAAGTAGAACTTGTTCAGCTCCAAATTACGACGTTTTCTGTTCCTGATTACCCTTTCCTCCCCCCCCCCCCCCAAAAAATCTGATGGAAAATATCTTGGAGGGGGGGGGGAGGGGGGGGGGGTGGGGGGGGTCTCTGAAAAGTCACTAAGTTGGCAACACTGACATCAACTGAGCCTCCATGTCTCCAAAATAACCCTGTGCTCTTTACTCCCTTTAAAAAGAGAAACCAAAGAGGCAACTGTTAAACTGCTAAATATCCTGACATCTGCCTCCACAGGCCTCCCCTCCACCGGCTTACAACTCACTCCAACCTGGCAACGTGTGCCCTGCATTGAGCTGAAGCACTTCAAATCTGAAGAGCCTGACATATGCATGGCAACAGGATTCTTTCCACTGTGCCGCTAAATCCACTCACCTCCTCTGCTTAAAAATCACTCCAACATGGAAACTCTGCCCTGCTTGTAAACATCCCTGCTACCTGGCAACCGCAGCAGGTACAGCGATCTGCGGTGAGATAATCTGAGAGAGACAAACTCCTCTCATCCCCTCCCACCCTCCCTGCTACTCCCCCTCTCCTCTCTGTATCACTGCAGCTTTGTTCAGTCCGCGGATCAGCCTCTTTACACACACACGTACACAACCAAACTTGTGTGTGTAGGTACTCTTACAAACATGTACAAAATGTGTGTGTGTGTGCATGTGTTTTTTTAAAGAGTAGCTTAGTGTGGTGGAAATCACCACACGGTCTTCACCCAACACATTCTCACTCCCAGCCCGTCAAAAAGCGACTCTTGGTCAAATGCCTTGGACGAGACTCATGGTGTCACTTCTTGATGCTCTGGGTCGGGACGTATATTTTTAACTGACATGCGGCACAGTGGTGTCTAAAGCGTGTGTACTGTACTATATATGTATGGGTCGGGATGGGGGGCCCATATAACAGTGGGGGGGTCTGGGTGTCCTCCCACAAGGAGATTTTGAGCATCTAAGACTTAATTTTCTGCATTTTGACACACTTTTATGCACCAATTTACAGTGGAAATACCCTTAATTAGCCTATGCGAAGAAAAAAAACGAATGACATTTCAAAATATATCAAAATAATGAAAAGTATATTGCATGGCATTGTACATTTTTAGTGGGTATATGGAAATCCTGGAGCTTCCTTAGCGAGTATACTGCGTATACCTGCATATTACGTAGACTACACCACTGGTCCGGCACAAGAAAGACGCTCATGGTGCCATATCACCATTTATTCCAGATGCTTTCAATTTAGACACATTCTCATTCCCAGTGAAGCTGAAGTCCTTTGTTGCAGACGCAAAAAGTCTCCTTCATCGTCCAGCCCTTTCAGGTCACTTTTTGACGCACTTGGTCGGGACGTACGTTGAACTGACTGCACACACAAGAACGGGACAGTCAGGGTTAGGAAAAGATGGTGTGGGGGGGGTGTTTACATAATGTACGTTTCAGTTTCAGTAACATGGGACAAGAACCTCGGTCTCCTGGGTGAAAGTCCTGTGTTGTTTGACCCATCCACCACCCTCAACCTGCCTCCTTATGCAGATTTCCAGTCTTTCAAAATACTCACTACCCATAATAACAATAATAATAATAATAATAATAAATAATAATAATAATAATAATAATAATACATTTTATTTGTAATGCACTTTAAATTCAAGACAAACCTCAAAGTGCTACAGGTTAGATCATAAAAGCAAGATAAAAACATCAGTTTAAAATACATATAAATAGTGCAACAACATTGTTGTGCAAGGTTAAAACTCATAGGTTCTGCTAAAAAGAACTGGTTTTAGTCCTTTTTTACAGGTCTCACTAGTTTGTGGTG
Source organism: Etheostoma spectabile (assembly GCF_008692095.1). NCBI lineage: Eukaryota > Metazoa > Chordata > Actinopteri > Perciformes > Percidae > Etheostoma > Etheostoma spectabile. The sequence continues at coordinate 541,261 of NW_022605573.1, forward strand.
CCCTCAGATGGTCGGGGTTGCTGAGCTTAGTTCTGGGTGAGTAGGAGACGGTTGGAGGTTTTTTGAGTGGAGGGATCGTGGTGTAGTGAGAGGGGTGAGTGGATCTTTCAGGTGTGGGGGGGGGGGGGGGGGGGGGGGGTTATTTCCATAGATGCACCGGCGGGTGAGAATTGAGACCTTATATTCAATTCTAGAAGAAACGGGAAGCCAGTGGAGTGAGTGGAGAATGGGTGTGATGTGGTCGTACTTTTCGTACGTTCCATTGTCTCTCTCAAGACTACGTCGTCTTACGGCGCCGCGGTCGAGCTGCTGCTCTGCACGATGCGTTCAAACGCTGAAGGGGGATTTTTGCGTCGGAATCTGACCCTGAAAGCCGCTGACCAAGCGTCAGTGGACGGACATGTCTCCATCCATTACTTTGGGACATGTTGGTTTTTGCTTGACCAGACCATGCAACTACCGTTGATTCACTCCGACTGTCACCTATATCTGAACTAGTCAACAACTGGGAGGATTAGGGTTGGATAAAAAGGCATTGATATGGTGTAACAAGAGAGTCCTTCCAAGTCCTTGAAGAGCAATGAAGCAAATAAAGAGACAGTAAGAAGAGAGTAGGAAGAGAAAATGAGAAGGAGGGAGGCACTTGTGTTGATGAGCGGCTCCAAGCATTGAAACATAGGAACCTGCATGTTGTGTGTGTTCAACAGTAACGACTTTTAGTTCAAGGGCGTCACAGCTAATTGTCTCTTAACATATTACTCTAACTACAAAACACACATACACATACACACACACACACACACACACACACACAGACACACCCACACTTTACCGTCATGCCAGAAAAGCAGATTTACAGTAATTTTTTTTAAAAAGAGAGGATGGAAAAAAATGTTATGTGTTGGAAAGCATCATTGATTGCTGTCTCTACAATCTAATTGTATGTATGTGTGTGTGTGTGTGTGTGTGTGTGTGTGTGTGTGTCCTGGTACATTGTTGACCTCAAGCACCCATTGTCTTGACAACCTCCAGTTGATATCAACCAATAATAACCATGGTTTGTGGTAATGGAATAACATTACTGGTGCCAATAAGATGTGTGTGTGAGTGTGTCTGTGTGTGTCTGTGTGTGTCTGTGTGTGTGTGTGTGTGTGTGTGTGTGTGTTTGTGTGTGTGTGTGTGTGTGTAAGTAGAGGTTTCTGACCCCATCATCACACAACGACACCTTCATCCTTCAGCTTGTCGCTGGCTCTCTATCTGTCACCAATCAATTCTCAGTGCCAGGGCGACCATGGAATCCAATTAGAGCCGCCTCGTCAGAATGGTGCCACACATTTGTGTGTGTGTGTGTGTGTGTGTGTGTGTGTGTCCAAGTTTTTACAGTCACCTTGAAAACGTAACAGCTGAACATTTAGAAACATTGCTGCTCTTTCAGAAAGTGAAAGGATGAACTGAAGGGCAGTGAAGAGGGAGGAAGAGATGGAGATGGAGCATTAAAGGACTAGTTCCTTTCTTCCTCAAAGGGAGATGTGTAATCAATGTAATGTCTAGAGTTAAACCCATAGACTGTATATTAATGGACAGTGCATGTGTAACGGCAGCTGATTGATTGATTGAACACATACTGTAGTACACTCGGGGTAATTAACAGGAGCAGCACATCGCACCATCAGCAAAAAACCCTGAAGTTGGAAAAGGCCGAGAAAAACCACGCAATCAGTCACAATTAGGTGCTGATATCTGAGGGAATGAACTCTGCACTGCGGGCAGGTCAGACAGGATCCTCAATAAGTTGGACAATCCCCAGTTGAACTACATTTTTTTTTCAACAGAGTCTGCATGGACTTGAATGTTTGTAGTTTTAGGGCAAGTTCTGCGGAAAATGTATCTCAAAGTCTGCTCAAAATGATCAATGCTACTTCACCAGTGGACCATTATATACCTAAAATAGAAGTATTGTAACCCTTGTGTTGTCCTCCGGGGTCAAACATATTAACACTGTTTTTGTTTTTTTTTAAACCCTTTTTTCGACATTTGACATTTTCAACGCAATCATTTTTTTACTTCACTACCGCCACCTTACTACCACTAGTTTTACGCTACTTTTTGGAATTCATGGTCAATAATCCTCATTTGTTTATAATCATACCTAATATTTGAGTTAATAAAGTAGAAATTATTTTGACTAATAGTTAAGATCAGAGGAACGTAAATGTTGAGTGGATGCTGATTTGAAACCATTTCAATTTTCACCCGAAATTCAATGAAAGTAATAGTGTTGCATGGAATCCATCCTTTTTTGTGGTGATTCGGTTATGAAGAATATTTCTGATATAGACATTTTTAAAAGGGGTCAAAATCGACCAGAGGACAACGTGAACATACGATAAACGATAGAATCTGAGCGGCAGCTGCTGGTTGAGAGACGGCGCTCTGGGACGCCGGCTACCAGCGGCAGTTGTTTAGCCGCCAATAGGTGACTGCGAGTCGGCTCCAGCCACCGCCAGATGACGGTCCTTTAAGGGGCCGTGGATGGTGATGGAGTTTAGCCAGAAAAAGTGAGCATCATGTGGTGATGACAGTTAAGTTTAGGCACCAAAACGACTGGTTAAGTTCAGGAAAAAGATTGTGGTTTGGAATGGCTACAAGCATTTCCTGGGTGAACATGTAAAAGTGAACTCCTCTCCCCGGATTAGGAGCGCTGTGTGTTTTATCTTGACACCGTGTTGTGCTATGTCATGTTGAGATTATTTTGTCATTGGATATTGAAGTACATAGATGAGTGTTTGGGCAGGCGCCCGGATAGCTCAGTTGGTAGAGTGGCCGCCCACATACAGAGGTTAACTCCAGGGTTTGACTCCGACCCCCCCCCTTCATGTCTTTAGCTTTCCTGTCAAATAAAGGCCTAAAAATGCCCATTGAAATGAAGTGTTTTGGCATGGCTGGTTAAGTGGCACTATTTCCATGGTGGTATTGAAATGGGATTTAATTCTTGCGCATGATCAAACCCCCCTTCTCCTTTTTTCACAAATCACACCCTGAGCTCACTTACTTAAGTCAGTAAGCACAGGTTATTGGTTTTAGTTTCCAAAACCCAAAACCTGGCAACCTCGACAGGAATATCAGATGCTGTACAGACACTGCGGTTGGCTTATAACCTCATATGTTTTTTTTTTTTTTAAGAATATTAATAATCTAAGCATTTCTACTTGAACTGAGTCCCGATTCCACACTGAATTTACCTCTCCACACACACACACACACACACACACACACACATCCCACACACACACAGGCGATAAGCTGCAGCCGCCCCCTTTTGAAGCCCAACTGGATTTTGTGGCAGAGCGAAAAATCCCATTATCAGAGAGGAGGGAAAGAGAGAGGAAATAAAATCCTTCCCCGGTATGCGCTACTCTTTTCAACAATCTGAGGAGAAGACACCAAGTGTCAATCTCAACACATCACGTATTCATGCCTTTTACACTATCTATGTATGTTAACTGCCTGCTAACAGTCAGACTACCAGACACCAAACACACACACACACACACACACACACACACACACACACACACACACAGACATCACTGTATTCTGCTCATCAAGGACACTTTAACAGAACAAACAGATCAGACTCAAACTCTTTAGTCCCTTCCGCAGAAGTACTGCAACCCAGAAACATACCGTATCCACAGTAGGACAATGTCCGAAGATGGACTGTTGGACATTAGACAGACTTCACCCTGCAAGTTCCCCAGTACAAAGTCTATTTTTATTTTACTTTACCTACTTTTATTCAAGTTTTTCTTGTCACTATTTCCGATTATTTTGTCAATTTGTTTCTGCACGTTTTTACGTTTTAGTGTGTGTGTGTGTGTGTGTGTGTGTACATCCTACAAGCTTTTTTTGAAATTGTGGAGACCAGGGTTTGTGTCCCCATCTTGTCCCACTGAAACATACTTCTTGTAACCCCCACCCAAGATCCTTCCCTAAACCTAACGGTCCCATTCTTGTGCCGCCTGTCAGTTAGCGTACCTAGCTCTGGGGCGTCTTTCCCGGAGTCCTTATGCTCTTTGTCCCCCAGCATGTGTCCTTGGATTAGGGAGGCTCCAAAATGTGTCCTGCTGAATGCTGCTGTGTCCTGCTACGTCCTGCTATGCTCTGCTGTGCCCTGCTACGTCCTGCTGTGCCCTGCTACGACCTGCCATGATCTGCGTTGCCCTGCTACGTCCTGCTACGTCCTGCTATGTCCTGCTACGT
>NW_022605573.1:545533-545795 GCF_008692095.1 Etheostoma spectabile
TGCTATGTCCTGCTACGTCCTGCTACGTCCTGCTGTGCCCTGCTACGACCTGCCACGATCTGCGTTGCCCTGCTACGACCTGCCACAATCTGCGTTGCCCTGCTACGTCCTGCTATGTCCTGCTGTGCCCTGCTACGTCCTGCTAGGCTCTGCGGTGTCCTGCTGGGCCTTGTAATGCCCACAGTGCCCTGCTATGCCATGAACTGCTACAAAGAACTACTACAAACTACTATTTTTTGGGACTGTTATTGCCACTCTTCAT
>NW_022605573.1:545805-545895 GCF_008692095.1 Etheostoma spectabile
CCAACCGGTCGTCAGACACCGCCTACCAAGAACCTGGGTCTGGGTCTGGGTCAGTGTCGCACTGCTGCTTGCTCTGGAGGGAACTACTAG
>NW_022605573.1:545905-545971 GCF_008692095.1 Etheostoma spectabile
TCCTTGTAAATTACAGAGTGTGGTATAGACCTGCTTTATCTGTAAAGTGTCTCGAGATAACTCTTG
>NW_022605573.1:545981-546584 GCF_008692095.1 Etheostoma spectabile
ATACTATAAATAAAATTGAATTGAACTGAATTTTAGTCATTGTTGTATTTTCTTTGTTGTGATTGTTATGGCCACTGTTCATCACACCTCCAACCGGCACCGTCAGACACCGCCTACCAAGAGCCTGGGTCTGACCAAGGTTTCTTCCTAAAAAGGAGTTTTTTCTCGCCTCTGCACACGGTCGCACTGTCGCACCATTGGGGGAATTACTAGAGTTGGTGGGACTCTAAATTACAGAGTGTGGTTTAAACCTACTTTGTCTGTAAAGTGTCTCGAGATAACCATAATACTATGGACGAAACTGAATTGAAAACATACGTCCCAAACCCAGAGCGTCACAAAGTGACACCAAGAGTCCCGACCTAGCGCGTCCAAATATGGACACCGAAGGGCTAGACGCTAAAGAAGACTTTTTGAAAGGAACAGAAACAAAAATGCCAAAAGGCACCTGACCAAGCGTGTTGAAAACACACATAAATCAAAACATGACCTTATGAGTTGGAGCAAGACATGACATTCTCTGGAGACTGTCCAAAAGTTCATACGAGTCAACAGCTTAAGTCGAGCACCACAACAGGATGTCCCCCCCCCCCCCCCCCCCCC
>NW_022605573.1:546609-573824 GCF_008692095.1 Etheostoma spectabile
AACATTAGTTATTCGTCTATTTTTTTAATGCTCCGAGTCTTATTTTCTCCCTGTGGCACGCTTAGTGAAGTATAATCTCCACAGACAGCTGGCAGGAATGAGGAGGGCACTGAAAATGGAAACAGAATGACAATAACTTACTGGGGAAAAAGGGAGAATAGTTGCAAGGTAAAGCGAGGACAGGGACCGAGTTTTGATGTGGAAGGAAAGGCGCGGAGCAAGAAGCATCCAAAGGGCTCTGTTTGAATATAATTAATGTGGGGATCAGCGGTCTGATTCGGTGAAGTATATGAAGATGAAGGATAATGATCGTTTCCTCAAAGTCTCCACAGCCCCTATCGCTCCTTCTCCTCCTCTCATCTTCATTCCTCTAATCAGAGGGGGAATCCTATCAACTCTCTTCAATAAAGGTTTCTCATCTCTGCTCTCTTTCATCGGTTTCCTCTCTTTCATTGGACAGCACAGTCTGTCACTTCTCCAGCTCTTTGTCTCAAACTCACTCACTCCACACACCACACACCACACACACAACACACACACACCACACATAACACACACCACACACAACACCACACACACACACACACACACACACACCACACACACACGGTAAACTGATTGGTATACAAAAAGTACAACAAGCACATTTTATGCGCTTTAAAGGTCCCATAACAGCGATGGGCGATCTTTGTGATTGCTTTTATGAGACTAGTTGTCCTAATATGTACTGAAGTCTCTTTTTACACCTAGTGGTCCCCTAATACTGTATCTGAAGTCTCTTTATATAGACCTTAGTGGTCCCCTAATACTGTATCTGAAGTCTCTTGTATATAGACACTAGGTGTCCCCAATATGTATCTGAATGTCTTTTATTAGACCTAGTGGTCCCCCAATACTGTATATGAAGTCATCTTTTTTATATAGACCTTAGGTTGTCCCTAATTACTGTATCTGAAGTCGCTTTATATAGACCTTAGTTGTCCCCTAATACTGTATCTGAAGCGCTGTTTATATAGCCTAGTGGTACCCTATACTGTATTAAGTCTCTTTTAAAGCCATAGGGCCAGTCCACATTGAGCTTTCTTAGAGTGTGCCATTTCTGAGTCCGTAGGCGTTTTGGGAGGGAGGGGGGGGGGGGGGGGGGGGTGGTGGCCAAGGTGGAGGCTGGGGGGTGTGGCCTTGACAACTGCCACTTGCTCGTTTGCAAGACATGAGTCTCTCTCTCTTCAAGGGGGGTCAAAATTCTCTGGGCGGCCCAAAGCAGAGAGAAAGGGGAGGTACCTTGCCCTTTATGACCTCATACGGGGAAAGATTCTAGATCAGCCCATCTGATGTTCAGGGCTCGGTTTACACACCATTTTTAGTCAATAGGGGACTATAGCCAGGCTGGGGGAACGCATATTAACATAAAACAACTTCCTAAAGGGACACCATGCCAAGGGGATTTTTAATTTACTTGTTGGGAGTTTTGCATTTTTTTCCTCCTTACTGGACCAAAAATGAACTGAACTGTGACTTCAGAGAGGAGGTATGTACCCAACCATGATTCTTTTGTATTTACACCCCTAACACATCATTATCTGTTTTCAAACTATTCACATCTATGAACATCCGGTGCTTTCGAGCCATTCCCGAAGCGGTGATACAAAGCTTTTAGGATTATCAGCACCACAAAACTCTCTGTATTTCCCTGTAGGGAAATATTATATATATATATATATATACTATATATTATATATATTGTACAAATGAATAAAGATAGAAATTGAAAAAAAAGAGGTGAATGTGTGTCTGTAACCTCAAAGTCTCAGGCTTGTGTCCAGGACAGGGGTTCTTTTATGCAGCTTGTCGAACATATATTTTCGAAAATGGTATTTGCTCACCTCATAAATGAAAGAAGACTTGCGATGACTCCTGACATCGAAACAAAAATCTGCACAGGAGTTGCAGCCCCATTTGAACAAATGCAAACCTCAAAAAAGCCATTTATCACAAACCATCACTTTGTGTTAGTCGAGAAAACAGTAATGCCCAGTGCCAACGCATGTCTTTGTCTGCCATTTAGTGAAGGAGAGCCTGAGTATAACCTAACAACTTACAACAGCCAGAGATGGAGGGAGAGAGAATACCACTAATGTCACGTCACCAGACTGTCTGGCTGCTGTGGGACTGATGTTATGTCCCATCATAAAAAGGAGACTGGAACCTACAAATAATAAAAAAGAAAAACGACATAAAGTCTTATCTCTACGGTATAGCAATGAATCCATATGATTCACTGTTGGCAGCCACACGTACATGTATTACAAATGGACAATTTGCACTTTTGTACAATGGAAATGTTACACTCAGTGGTTTCCTCGGTGCCATTTTTGTATATCAGTACGACTTAGAAATCACGGAGTCTATTGTATTGGTAAAAATAAAAATTGTTTAGCTGTAAATACGGCAATTATTTTGTTTGTTGCATCATTTCTTTCTTTTTTTGTGAACATTTTGGCACTACACTTAAAATCCCACAGTTTTTCAATTTTGTTTTCCAAAATTAGGGCCTATGTCCTACAATTCCTTTTTCATGATTTTAAATCATTTCTATCCCTTTTCTCCCATTTTGGCCTAACCACTAACCTTAATTTTAAGAAAAACCTTTGCATGTGGGAAGATAGGGTGTGGGACATTGGGCTGCGGGAACCATTGGGCTGGGGGGACCATTGGGCTGCGCGGACCATAGGATGCGGGGACCATTGGGCTGCGGGACCCATTGGGCTGCGGGACCATTGGGTCTGCGGGACCATTGGGCTGCGGGACCATTGGGCTGCGGCGGACCATGGACTGCGGGACATAGGACTGCGGGAGCATTGGCTGCGGGACCATTGGGCTGCGGCCAATGGGTGTGGACATTGGGCCGTCTAAACATGGGACTGTGGGCCCAAGAGCCTGGGAGCATGAGGGGTACACATTGCGGATTGAAAACCATTGGGCCGTGAAACATAGGACTGTGGACCATGGGCGTGGAACATAGGAATGACCCTGGAAGTCTTGGTTGCTGTTCCTCGATGGAAACCGGAGTTCAAAGAGAGTGATGTGACATCCGGTGGAAATCCTTGCGGTTCCGGAATTATTGTAAATGAGCCGTCTTCGATACCAGCCTAGTAAGAAAAGACTGAGGGGTTTTCTCACTGGGGGCAGCCAAAAGGAAATCAAAGGTCTACACAGGTACTTATTAACCAATAAGTATCTCTCGGCAGTCCCTTTTTACAAAGACAAACCAACCACACACACACACCACACACACACACCACACACACACCCCCACAATTATTCATGCTGATTGAACCATGGCAGTGGGACCTCTTGCCTTCGATTGCTCGGCTCTGCGTTAATCAGACGGGGGATTTACGAGAGGGAGAACAAGAGAGGCTGTCACACAACACACATACAGACAGAGGGAGAAAGAGATAGACCACAGGAAAGAAAGATAGCGAGAAAGAGGAGAAAGGAAAGACAGAGGGATCGCAGGAATGCTTTGATGGCAGTATATATATATATATATATATATATATATATATATATATATATTTACAAAATGAATAAAGATAGAAATTGAAAAAAAAGAGTGAATGGGTTGTCTGTAACCTCAAAGTCTCAGGCTTGTGTCCAGACAGGGGTTCTTTTTATGCAGCTTGTCGGAACATATAATATTTCGAAAATTGTATTTGCTCACCTCTAAAATGAAAGAAGACTTGCGATGACTCCTGACATCGAAACAAACGAATCTGCACAGGAGTTGCAGCCCCATTTTTAATCAAAATGCAAACCTCAAAAAAGCCCATTTATCAAAACCATCTACTTTGTGTTACTTCAGAAAAACAGTAATGCCCAGTGCCACGAGTCTGTCTGTCTGCCATTTAGTGAAAGGAGAGCCTGTAGTATAACCTAACAACGTTACAACAGCCAGAGATGGAGGGAGAGAGAATACCACTAATGTCACTGTCACCAGACTGTCTGGCTGCTGTGGGACTTGATGTTATGTCCCATCATAAAGGGAGACTGGAACCTACAAATAATTAAAAAAGAAACAACGACATAAATGTCTTATCTTACGGTATAGCAATGAATCCATATGATGATCACTGTTGGCAGCCACACGTTACATGTATTACAAATGGACAATTTGCACTTTTGTACAATGGAAATGTACACTCAGTGGTTTCCTCGGTGCCATTTTCTTTGTATATCAGTAGACTTAGAAATCCACGGATGTCTATTGTATTGGTAAAAAATAAATTGTTGTTTTTACTGTAAATACGGCAATTATTTTTGTTTTGTTGCATTCATTTCTTTCTTTTTTTGTGAACATTTTGCGCACTAACACTTAAAATCCCACAGTTTTTCAATTTTGTTTTCCAAAATTAGGGCCTATGTTCCTACATTTCCTTTTTCATGATTTTAAATCATATTCTATCCCCTTTTCTCCCATTTTGGCCTAACCATAACCTTAATTTTAAGAAAAACCTTTGACATGTGGGAAGATAGGGGTGTGGGACCATTGGGCTGCGGGACCATTGGGCTGCGGGACCATTGGGCTGCGCGACATAGGACTGCGGGGACCAGGGGCATGCGGGACCATTCGCGGATTGGCGCGTCCATCGCGCTGAGCGACCATTGGGCTGCGGGACCATTCGGCTGCGGGACCATTGGCTGCGGGACCATTGGGCTGCGGCGACCATCGAGTGACCTTGCGGGACATAGGACTGCGGGAGCAGTGGGCTGCGGGACCATTGGCTCGCGGACCAATGGGCTGTGGGCACATTAGGGCCGGTGAAACATAGGACTGTGGTGACCATTAGGGCCGGTTGAAAACCAGTGGCGCCGTGAAAACATAGGACTGTGGGACCATTGGGCTGTGGAAACATAGGAATGACCCCCTTGGAAGTTCTGGTTGCTGTTCCTCGATGGAACCGGAGTTCAAAGTATTTACAGAGAAAGCCGAGAGTGAGTGACATCCGGTGGAAATCCTTGCGGTGCCGGAATTATCTGATAAATGAGCCGTCTTCGATCCAGCCTAGTAAGAAGAAAGACTGAGGGGTTTTCTCACTGGGAAGCCAAAAGGCAATCAAGTCTCACACAGAGTAATTATAACCAATAAGTATCTCTGGCATCGGCCCTCTTTTAAAAGACACACACACACACACACACACACACACACACACACACTTATCCTGCTGATTGACCTGGAGTGGACCTCTTGGCCTTCGATTTCTCTGCTCTGCGTTAATCAGACGGGGATTACAGAGGGAGAACAAGAGAGGCTGTCACACACACACATACAGAGGGAGAAAGAGATAGACACAGGAAAAGAAAGATAGCAAGAGGAGAAGAAAGCGAGGAGATCGATGCATGCTTTGATGGCAGTAAAGTGGCTGTTGGTTGGATAATGACACAACAAGAGTCTGTAGTGTTTCTAACTGCTAGTTAGTCAAGTGGAAACCTGTATGCTTATAACTGTGAAGAACTCAGTAGTAAAGTAGCTCACCCGCTTCCCTACCTCCATCCTCTGTAAGTTTGAGTGCAATCACATTGAAGTAGACATATTATGCTGTTTTGTATTTTCTAAAAAAAATCGACATAAAAGACGAGAAATTACATCTTTATTTTCCACACTCCTGTTGTGTTCTTCAACCCCCCAAAGTAGCACAAGTAGACACAAGCTGTAGTCCAAACTGCTCCCCTTAAATAGTGAACTATATCCTTAACAGTGAACTATATCCTTAAACAGTGAACTATATCCTTAAACAGTGAACTATATCCTGAACTAGTGAACTATATCCTTAAACAGTGAACTATATCCTTAACTAGTGAACTATATCCTTAAACAGTGAACTATATCCTTAAACAGTGAACTATATCCTTAAACAGTGAACTATATCCTTAAACAGTGAACTATATCCTTAAACAGTGAACTATATCCTTAAATAGTGAACTATATCCTTAAATAGTGAACTATATCCTTAAACAGTGAACTATATCCTTAAACAGTGAACTATATCCTTAAATAGTGAACTATATCCTTAAACAGTGAACTATATCCTTAAATAGTGAACTATATCCTTAAATAGTGAACTATATCCTTAAACAGTGAACTATATCCTTAAATAGTGAACTATATCCTTAAATAGTGAACTATATCCTTAAACAGTGAACTATATAGGAAACGACCAAACACTATGTCAGAAACTCAATAAATGTCTCATTGCGTCATCGGTTTTGAGTCCCCTGAGCGGTTATTTTTACCTCTTTTGGGGAGTGGCTTGTCTTTAATATTCTTTGAGGGGGGACAAATCTACCTCATCTAAATATTGGGGAGGACATATCCCCCCCACCCCTAAATCTACGCATATGTTTCAGTGGAACAGAACGATTCTGGGTCCCAACACCATCGAGGGGATTGGTAAATCCTCACCACTTATTTCCTCACCCAATTTCTGCAGAGGAAACAAGCAAAGAACTTTCATGAAAATTAAGCTCTTAAAATGCATGTCACATTATTTTTAATCCATTGATTTGTGTGCCAAGACACGATCCGCGGTCTCTGGGGGACGCAACAACGGGAAAATTAAATGCCACACGCGGGAGACGGTGGCGGTCTATAAGGGACACAATAACGGTGAAATGAAACGCCACACGTGGGTCACGGCGGCGGTCTCTGGGGGGACGCGCGACTACGGCGGGACGGTTGGCTTTAGGAAAAGAACAACAGGTCGGACGGAAAACGACCTTGTATTTTGCGAAAATAGTTTATTAAAATTAGATTAGATTAGATAATACTTCATTCATCCCACAGCGGGGAAATTCCTTTGTTACAGCAGCATTCTCTACAATAAAAGACAAACAAACAAACAAGTAAACACAAGAAAAACAGGCAAACACCAGACAATAATTGCAGAGGTTTCCAAATAGTATTGAGTAAAAGTTGACATATTCCAGTCTGTGATTATCCATCAACATCCATTCCTTTAATTTTAGTCTCAATAATTCCTAATTTCTGCTTTTCTAACTAAAACAATAGGTATACTTTCTTATAAATAAGTTCTTTTTTCCCAAAAGTTTTCCCAAAATAACTGTAAAACTAGACAATAAGTTAGTGTTACGTGGTGTTGAACATTGAAAAAAGCATCACAAGTGTTGAAAAAAAGGTGAAAAAAGCGTAAGAAAAAGTTAAAAACATCGATAAAGATTTTCAGTTATGACAGAAGGAAAACACAAGAGTTAAAGGATTTGTCCGATTTTGAGAGGCGGCGAGCCGAGCCGGCCGCTCCCCTGATTTGCATTCAGGAAAGCAGGCTGGAAAATCGCGTTCACATGTGTTGCGATTGTCACGTTCATCCCGCTCGTCATTTCCGGTAAGTGTTCATTTCGGGACAATAGGAACCATCGAAAAGTGTGCACTACGGCAGTAGACTCTTTTTACACAGAGCTTTTCTAGTCTTAAGCTTTTACATAGAAACATTTCAGCATTCACACGCATTCACTTGCCGTACAAGGTGCCGCCTGTACACCACACTCACACACATTTACACGCCGATGGCGCAGCATTGGGGGGCAGATCAGGGTTCAGTGTCTTGCCCAAGGACACTCAGACATGGCAGGGCTCAAACAACCAACAACCCACTCTATCACTGATCCACAGCCACCCCATGCAAAATGGTATGCATACATATTCATCCAATATTGTGCAAACTTGTTCACAATAATGTGTTGCAAAGGCAACACTAAATATCTGGAGAACTCACATTTGGTCTTTATCTGTGTTTTTCCTTCGTCGTATTTATGCTCCAAAAAAAAACTAACTGTTTTAAGGTCTTACCTTCAGCTTTCAGAAACAGACCCGAGTCTCTGCAGTTCTGACTATGTACCAAAGATTTGTTCATAATTAATGTTTTCATGTGTAACCTCATCTACAAGGATTTCCTTTTATCTATTTGTATTGTTAAGCGAGAAGAAGAAAGTTCTTAGTTGCTGATGTAAATTGTAAAACATGGGTTTTACATATTAATGAGAAAAGTGTCCATCCGCTGCAGCCCAAAACAAACAAGGTGATGTCCTCCCTCCATGTACAGTGTGTGTACCGATGTGTGCGTGTCTCTTCTGCTCAGATCCCACACAGCTACTTGCTTCAGAGCATCTTCTTTTTTCATATGAAACTATTTCATGAACACAATCGCAAACATTAATTATAAATGATGACTAGTCTTTTTAACACAATATGAAAAATAACGCAGAGAGACGAGTAGCCTAAGCTTAAAATGCACTAAATGCATGAGTTGACAAGTGAACACTGCAACACAGACTACAGCGGAGACATTTCAACTTATTGTTAGAGAGTAGTTATAAAATCAATATGCAACCACATATTGACAGGATGCAAAGAGGCAATATTAAAACTGCCTTGTATCATTATGACACATCTGATATATTATATAATGACCAGAATATATTATGGGTGAGTATTATACTGAGTGAAAAAGGGACTTTTACTTCATGCCCAAGTTGCTCTCACACCACACACACATGGGCAACGATAACTTCACCAGAAAGAGGTTAGCTGTGGTTTCTAGTGCCAGGCCTGCACGATCCAGGGAATATGAATCACAATTTTTTTTGCTTAGAAATGCAAATGCGAAGAAGTTGTTTACAGCAGTTTGTCTTTCGACTACATTTGCAAAATCCGCAACGGGTCTGTCAATCAAAAGGAGAGGCAGCCTTTCTACTGACCCTCCAATCATTACGCAGCAGCCCAGAGTCCAGGCCCGCCCACTCCTCCATTGACCCCAAAGCAGCACGATGGAAGTCCATGGACGGTAGGCTTCAACAGGGAAACGCACTGTGACACTACAGGAATGTATGAGGAGGACAGCGAGTCAGGCCACCTGCTATATTCTTATCTTATGTGCTCTTATGTGCCTTCTCGGTTGCTGCGCTCCCACGGGTCTGGATCGCTGACTATACCCAAGGTTAGAAAGAAAACGGTTGGGGAGCGAGCCTTCTCGTTTCGTGCGCTCCAACATTATGGAACAGTCTTCCAGTGGATATCAGACTGGCATGTTCAACTGGGGTCTTTAAATCAAAGCTTAAGACTTGTTTATTCACTGCTGCGTATGAGTCCTAAATGCTAATTTATCTTTGATGTATTTGTATAGTGTTATTTACTTTTTACCGTCTCGATTTTTAATTTTTTGTACGGTTTGTATTAAAAGTGTATTCTTGCTGTAAAGCACTTTGATGGAAAGCGCTCTATAAATAAATGTATTACTAAATAAATCTATAATTATATGTAGCTGATTCTGAACCAACTCCTCTTCGAGATGAACGTGTTCAAATGCATTTTTATCCATTAAAATGTTAATACAATAGTACATATTTGACCATTCACTTTTTTTTGACCTTTTAGGGGAAGCCGAGCTTCCCTTGCAGTCTTAAAGAAATCGCCTCAGGTTCAGAATTGGTCTATATCCACGATGTTACACTGGATGTCCAATCTGAGTTTCATGCTGTACGACTAAAACATCTTTAGAGACACGCTGCACCAAAACAAGTTGCATCCTGAGACTATTTTGCACAGGTACTGTTGCTCCGTCCGGGGCTTAGTGACGCCCAAGACGATTGTGATTGGTTCAAAGAAATGCCGATAAATCAGAGCACCCCCCCCCCCATCTCAGAATGCTGTTTGGATTAGCTGCAGCACTGTGGAGAGAAATACTATCTTGTTTGTCATTGCTGTACACTTATTATAACGTATAGATAACCTAGGAGTTCCTAAAGTATGCCATAGCAGGCATCATTATAAAACATTACACACACCTAATTTAAAAGCAAACTGAGGATGCTGAACTCCAAAGTAAAAAGTCTGAGAAGAATAAGTGTAAATCAAAAAAAAAAAAAAAAACATAAATGAAATAAGTTTAGCATGTGGGTGTGAAGGATGAAAAACTTCGCAAATAACGTTAATTAAACGTCATCTTGTCGGGCTGCAGGCTGTGAGTCTCGCCTCGTACGGAGCTAAATGGGGTTCGACTCTCGTGGAAATTAATCAGGCTCAGGTTTACACTGCAGAGCCGTGATAAGGCAGAAAATTACTCGTTTTTCTTACGTCTCCACATTTGTTTCGGCGGCTGTTTTCCACAGCGCTGCGTTGAGTGACAGCAGGGAAGGACAAGTGTGTGTGTGTGTGTGTGTGTGTGTGTGTCACACAATCCCATTCAGGATGGGCAGCACCACTTGTTTAGCTCCTGTCAGACAGGCGTTTCGGGCACTTTAACACCGAGGCTTCTCTGTTTGAAATCATTTGACACCTTCGTGACAGCTCCATACAGCAACACAAGCAGAGAAAGAATTCTTTAATTCGTATGGCAGTCACATCTGTTTGCAATATTTGTTTATCTTTAATTAACTGGATCATTTATTAGAATTCAGCGGGGCTGCTCCTGGTAATTATTTCCATTGTCAATTAAGTTACTATTATTTTTTTTTTAAGCCTTTCGTCTACACCATTTTAAAACGGCAATAACAATGCAGCAGAGGCTGAGGTTTCACCCTCACCAACGGGCTGAGGTTTCACCCTCACCAACGGGCTGACGTTTCACCCTCACCAACGGGCTGAGGTTTCACCCTCACCAACGGGCTGACGTTTCATTCATGCAGCACAAGCAACACTCTGGTAAATGTTACTTTGATGTTTTCTTTTTCTCAAATCTTGGCTTTTTGTGTGAAAATGACAAAGGTAGATGTCACATTCATTATAAACTCTATTCAGGATATCCCTGGCGATTTATTACAACAGGAAATGGAGAACATTTTATGATGGCTCTGTTCCATTTAGCTTTGCCAGGAATCCTTCCTACTGTTGGGCATAACATACGACTGCAGTCAGTGACACTTTGTTGTTTTAGTAGTTATGTCATGTATGTGATGTTGCGTATCTATGTGATCCAAATGAACTAAACGTTAACTGTCACAAAGGTGACTGCAATTTCCGAAAGATATCATGAATTGTTGAGCATTAGTTTATGTGAGATATCATGTGAACCCCTTGATGAGAATACGTTGCTCTGTAATGCCTAAATCCCATGTGTCAAACTCAAGGCCCGGGGACCGAACCCGGCCCCTCGCAAAATTTAATCCGGCCCGTGTATCAATTTGGGTTTACAATACATGTTGGTCGGCCTTCTCATTCACCAAACCAAAAACACAGAAAACTGTTTTCAAATTTCTACTGTTCAACACTCAGAGCAGATTTTTTTTCTTAAATTTTTTGATTTTTTTTTGGAGCATTTTAGGCCTTTATTCATAGGCCAGGTGAAGACATGAAAGGGGAGAGAGAAAGGAGGTATGGGCAAAGGGCCCCTGCGTCGAGGAGTAAACCTCTGAATCACTGAAATAACTGACAGGACTTTGTTTGATCCCTTCCCATTTGTTGTTAATATTAATAGTTTGGTCTAGGATAAAGAGGGGCAATAAATCATAAAAGCACGCACGCTCCAGTTCACCATACAGCAGTGTAGGTCTCGTTTCTACAAAAATCAAGAGAAATGTGAAGTAGGGGTAAAAAAACAAAATCTGTGTGTACCATAGACTGTGTCTCCGATATAGACAGTAAAAGAAATGGACACAGTGATGCCATGTACTTTGACGGAGACCAGTGAAGTCACTTTTCTGGTGATGGCTGAGCGTGACGACGTAGATGTGACGTGAGCAACTTGTCTGACAGTTGTAAGTCTTCTGGTAGCTGTGCAAGATAAATCTCAATCATTCCCAATCAGCAGAGACGGAGAGATTAGGTATATGTTAGAATATAGAATAGGTACAGGCTAATTACTGTTAACTCACATGCTAGTTAACATTAACATAGACACAGGCTACTTACTGCTAACCAACATGCTAGTTAACATTAACATAGACACAGGCTAATTACTGCTAACCAACATGCTAGTTAACATTAACATAGACACAGGCTAATTACTGCTAACCAACATGCTAGTTAACATTACCATAGACACAGGCTACTTATTGCTAAACACCTGAACAAACCTTAGCCTGATCAAAACTTCCAGAAATGACAGGAACCAGCTTTGGGTAAATATTTACTGTGTCTGACATGTGCTTTGATTTTTTTAGTTAGGTTCACGTCCCTCCGTTAACATGGAGGGGGCGGGGTTTGTGACCTACACTGCAACCAGCCACCAGAGGGCGATCCAGATGTTTGCGCTTCAGTTATACAGTCTATGCATTATCCCATGGTGTGAACACTAGTGGTCCTGTCGATATGTATGTGGAAGATGGTGCCTAATGGTATTTGTGTGTATCAGTGCGTTTGCTAGGTGGATGGACTCATTGTCCAGTGTGTTGGAAGCTCATTAAAAATGCATCAAGGAGGGGTGACACTCAGCACTTCTTCGTGATTGCATTGATTTCCTGAGCGAGCAGCTGGGGCTAATATCTGATGGTGTTAACGCTTCAATGTTCATGATGACTATCACTTTGCATACTCAAGGACCGGTTTAGATACACACCTACCAAAGAGATGTTCAGACAAAAAATGATTTGTCTCTCAGCTTCAACTATCATGTATATGTTTTTTTCCGAAACAAGGCCCCATTGTGGTCCACAGGTGTAGGATGGACTTCACCTCTCTAGTGAATAAATCACATTTTATTATGGGCTGACTCAGACATTTGATACCTTCCAGGGTTCAAGACTAAGGTGTTTTTCACTTGCCAAGTTATTTTTTTGTTGGCGCCTATACAAATTGCTTTTATCATGGCAGTCCAGAGTTTCTTTTCTGGATAAAGACGTTCCTTTGAAAAATGATCCACTTTTATCGGCCTTGAACTTTACGCAAACTTGGCTACACATTGAAGTTTTTTCATAGAAATCCTCTACAGCCACCCGAGCAAACTCCTCTTTTTATTTTTAATTGAGCTTAATTAAAGTTTTATACAGTAGGCTACATACCAAAGAGGAAAAGACAAAGCAATAAACAAAGCAAAAACTAATGACAAGCTTAACTAAAGACAAAAAGGGCTCGTGAAGTTCATTTAGAGTCCTTGGCTTGCCTATGAACACCATACATTACAGAGAAGTGATGTTCCTCCCAAAGCTCTCCTTTCTCTGAGATACTGAATGCAGTTTGGTAACGACTTTTTAAATTAGGTCTGCGAGTGCATTGCAGTTTGTCAGTGTGAGTAGTTGATTTCCTTCTGGGTTCATTAGTTAGAGTTGTCAAGTTTTGACTGGATAGTTGTTTGTCCAATGGCTGAGCTGTCACCGCTCTGGGGCAGCGTCTCAGCTAAATGAAAGCGCTCATATTCTGCTCCTTTTCAGGTTCATATTTGTATTTAGAGCTTGTAAGAGTATGGGTTTCTGTGGTTTAATTTTCAACAAACACCATATTTTTGTTGTACTGTACATTGCTGCCGCTCCTCTTTTCACCCTGTGTGTTGTGCTCTCTATTTTAGCTCCAGAGTGAGACATCTCACTAGTGGCTTCGTCTTTGTTGGGAGTCGTACAGTACCTACGTAAGGACTACTATCCAATCAGAAGCAGAGTATGAGGGCCCTGACAGTACCTAGGTAAGGACTACTAGCCAGTCAGAAGCAGAGTATGAGGGCCCTGACAGTACCTAGGTAAGGACTACTAGCCAGTCAGAAGCAGAGTATGAGGGCCCTGACAGTACCTAGGTAAGGACTACTAGCCAGTCAGGAGCAGAGTATGAGGGCGTGCCAGGAAGAACATTTAATTATTTAAAATACGTTATTCATTCACAAAGAAAATTGGTGTCCTTTAAAGGTTGGATTTTCCTACAGTTTTTTGAATAAAGGCATTAAGATCAATCTCCAAAAGATGTTTTTTTATTCCTCTTATTAATCTTTAGTCTGGGTGTGTAAACTTATGCAAGCCACTGTACATGGCCACTGATATAATCACTGGCACATACACAAGTAATTACATTTCTAATTCTCTAACTTTCAACACACCTTGCTCCATCTTAAAAAGTGTAGTTTGTGACAAAAAACAATCAGCGCAGTTGGAGCAACTGCAAAAATGTGCAAGAAAAGCAATCATCGAATGAAAAAAAAAGATAAAAAGTAATCAAATAAAATGGAGGGATACTATTAAAATAAATATGTGTTTTGATCCTCATGAGTCTAATGGAAGAGTGAGAATTGTAATATGTTTTCTTTTTTCATGCTGCTATTAGTATCATTACAGCTAAAACTACTTATTGATCAATAAATAGCATAATTGTTAGTCTGGCACAAACCATAGCCTTCCATAAACTCAAAATGTTCTTATTGTCTATCTAGCCACGGTGACTGGTTGTGGTCCATGTGCTGTGGAGTGGCAAACACCAAATGCCACTAGCTTGTCTGCGTGAGTGTGTGTGTGTGTGTGTGTGTGTGTGTGTGTGTGTGTGTGTGTGTGTGTGTGTGTGTGTGTGTGTATCCCATTTCCCAGTTGAAAAAATTGTGTAAGTGGGAAATAGATTGGCTGTACAGCATGTAACATTTCCCTGTAAGTATGTGTGTATATGTGCTTGTGTGAACGTGTTCTTGTGTATGTATGTGTGCATGTGTGTGCATGTGTGTGCGTGTGTGTTAATTTCTCTGCATGTCTTTTGTATGTTTGCTTCTTTGCATGATCAGCTGAGAAAACTGAAATGAAATTACATCATGTATAATAATAATGTAAAAAATAAAAATTTGTGAGCGTTAAACACTCAATTTCTTGCATTCAAGTGAATTTGAATGAATTTTAAAATTCTATTTAATTTATGTAAAAGGGAAACAAAGGGGGCGATTAAAAAATAAAAACATAACAGAATAGTTTGCAGGCTCTTAGGCATTCTGTATCGCTTTAAACTCTTTATTCTCCGGTAGATTGACTTGTCTAATCATCAGTTAGCACACGTAGCCTAGCATCATTTACTCTTCCCTCCTCTTTTGCATCTTTTGTTGGGGATGTAACGTCCTTTATGTGCATGTGACAATTATTCCCCTGAACCTCTGGACTGTTATATTTCAGATGTGTTTAAGCAAGATTTCTATAATGTTAAAAACGTTGTGCACATTCAAACTATATATGCGTTCTGTGTGATTTGGAGGAGATTTTGAGAAGAATACAGTCACTGTATTTAAGAAAATAATCTACCTGCACTATAGTCCGCCGGGCATTACGTGATCTGGTCTCTGGTTTCTGAATGAGATAAAGGACGTGGCTGTACGCTGCTCTACATCGGAGGTGGAAAACCTAAACTACGGCAGAAATACACGGCAGTGCATACTATTGTACTGTATAGGCTATTGTCCGGTTTCATATTTGTCAGTCAACTTTTCAAAATCCTTTTTCGGGGCTACACTCAAAACATTCGGGGCTGAAGCCCTGACAAAATCGGCTCACACTGCATCTGATGTAATAATAACAATGTTATACATTTTGTAGGGGGTGGGGAAAGAAATTGATACAGCATTGTAACGCAATTTCTTTTTTGGCAAATACTGTATGAATACACAGACTCTTTCATAATACATGCGACGGTTTGTCTGCCTGACAATCCCAATTTGCATCACTAAAGTTGAAATAAGAACAGAAAATAGATGTTGACAAAGTTGTTTTGGGGGGGACATAATTTGCATAACTTACAAAAAAAAAGCCAATAAATTGAATTATACAACAAGTAAATCCAACCAGACAATCTGATTGGTCTAGACCAGTGGTTCCCAAACTTTTTCAGCTCAAGACCCAAAAAGAGAAATTCGGTGTCTCCCCGGGACCCAAATTTACAAAAATACACCATGAATCAGGGGTCTTCAACAAGGGGTCCAAAACCCCTAGGGGGTCCGCGGAGGTACTGCATGGGGGTCGCGAAAGTTTTGGTTGATTAGACTTTTTTTTATACCCCCCCCCCACTAATTGAAATGTCTTTAAATCCACATTAACATGAATTCAACACACTGTAGTAAACAGATAAATGGAGGCAGAAGATGTCTTTCAGTCATCAATGCACACATGGCACTATAGGACCAGTTTGATATAACACAATTTTATACAATATATATATATATAATTAGGGGGTCCCCGCTCCATCTCGCCATCAGTTTGGGGGTCCTTGGCCTGGAAAACGTTGAAGACCCCTGCCATGAATCATTGTAACATCTACATTTTTAAACTGTGGACAAAAGACGGAACAAACCATGAATTTAAATGTATATGAAGTATATTTATTCCACTATAAAAGTAACCAAAAACAGAAAAGGTCTCTATTCTCCTTTCTGCGTCTCACCCCTTTCTCAACTCATATGTTCTCATCCCCCCCTCCCATCATCCCTCAGCACCGACACCAACATTTGTTTAATTAACGCTGACTTGAATTTAATGAGATGTGTGTGTCTGGTGGAAGATATCAACCAGCTGGTCTGGTCTAGGTTCGGTTTTTGAAAGTGCCCCATTCTGAGGTCATGCTGGGCATTTAGTCTTTTTCTGGATTTGTTTTTCAGGTTTGCTAGAGTCAAAAAGCCAGACATTGAGATGCCTTTTACTCTGCCAATTGGCGACCCAACAAAACGGGTCTGCGACCCATTTTGGGTCCCGACCCTAAGTTTGGGAAACATTGGTCTATACATTTAGAATGGGCTCAAATCAGCATGAGGGCGGCTTTGGCTCAGTGTCAAAAGGCTGGTGGTTCGATCCCTGCCCCTGCAGTCCCATGTCAAAGTGCCCTTGGGCAAGACACTGAACCCCCAGTTTCCCCCAATGCTGTGCATCGGTGTGTAAATGTGTGTGTGTGTGTGTGTTATCTGATCAGCAGGTGGCAGCCTCGGCCACAGTGTATCAATGTGTGTGAATGGTTCCTGTATGATGTACTTTGTAAAAGCTCTTTGAGTAGTTGTTAAGACTAGAAAAGCGCTGTATAAACACAATCCATTTGCATTTCCATGGCAGCACCCCCAGAGCCGTTTGAGCACACCTGGCGCATCACTTAAAAAAAATAACCCCGCCATGTCTGTGTCAACATTACGGAGATGAATTGAAAAACAGTTTCCAAACATTTGTATTCCTGAAGGTAAGTCAGGACCCACAGTGGAACACACAGACGCCCTCCTCCACCTATATTTAAAGACATTCATGGGATTACACGACTTATTAAGTTTGGTGTTAATATTTGAGGTAATTATGCGGTTTGGGTAATCCCAGGATCTCTGCAAAGCTAACGTTAGCTTAAGTTGACTGGCTGACTGAACACTACAAATCTTCTCTGTTGCTTTTGTTTTTAACTTTTGAGAGCGATTTGCCCCACAATATGAAAAACATTTTGATTTTAGCTTATTTTCTTGGTAACCGTTGTCGTATAATCGCAAAAATAAACCCGAGGTCCTAGCCGTGGGGGGGGAATCACCAGAGGATGCACGGTACGATATTATTACGATATGAATGCGATTGTAATCATATTTCAATATTCTGCGATGTATGTTATACTGTTATACAAGAGGGTTTGATTTAACGTCATTATTTGCACAAAAATCGTGCAAATAAGTCTTTAAGCCCCATGTGTTTACGTTTCCATTATTACTTTTTGGGGTTTTCAGCAACTCGAACCAGCCAGCCAACAATCAAAAGACATCAGATATGTTTAATTTGTGTGCAGAGTCACACACTCACAGCTTAATTAATCCCCTCTTCTGCATTGGGTTCACCAAATGGGTGATGACAGGCATGCGCACGCACGCACCACCTCACGCACGCACCACGCACGCACGCACGTCACGCACGCACGCACCACACACACACACACACACACACCACACACCACACCACACACACACACACACACACACACACACACACACACACACCACACACAACACACACACACACCACACACACACACACACACCACCACACACACACAACACAACACACACACACAACACACACACACAACACACCCACACACACACCACCCACACACACACACACACACCACACACCACACACACACACACACACTAGAGCAATGGTTACTCTCCTGGATACTTTGCATGCTACCGCTGCTTCTGTATGAAAACAGACATTGAATTCATGCCAGCTCAGATGAGAGACAACCACCACACACACACACACACACACACACACACACACACACACACACACACGCTAACAACGGCTGTTATCCAGTTTCTCCAGTTACTCTAATTAAGAGTACTTGGTTAGCATCATGGGGACGGCTGCTACAACACTACAGCCAGGTAGGTGTGTGTGTGTGTGTGTGCGTGTGTGCGTATGTGGTATGTTTATCCTAACTTAACTTTTCACACACATGAAGCAGCGGACGGAACATTTTTTTGGTGCCTTGCCCTCTCCCAGACACAGAGGGCAGGCGTTTAAATCTGAAAGGAGATCTGTTAGCAGCCGGGGGGGAAGAGCGGCACAGTTGGACGACAGACGGCTCAACGAGAATGAGAAGAGAACGATATCACAAGGTAAACACCGACCACGGTGCGCCTCTGTGGATCAGACTTGTACAGAGTCATAATATTAGGAATGGCAAAGCAGTTATATTTTGAATCCCAAAAGAGAATTGGCATAGTATTTTTTTAACTCCCAAATATCAATATTAGTATCAGCCAGGGCCCCCCCACACACACACACACACACACACACCACCAAGTGCACCTCCAAACCATTGGGCTAGATTGCTGTCAATTTGACGATTTGGGATTTCCATTGGATCAGAGTACTGACACTTGGAAATTATACAGCGAAATTTGGAATTGCTACAGCTCTACCTTGCTCAACGTTAATATAAAAACTAAAAAGTGCATTATTTGTCAAAGGTTTAACCCTCCTGTTGTCCTTGGGTCAAATTTGACCCCTTTAAAAATGTATATACAGGTATCTGAAATATGAGTTTCTTTTTAACCAAATTATCACAAAAAAAGGATTGGATTCCATGCAACGCTCTTTGCAAATACAATTGATCACTTTCATTCCTCTGATCTTAACTATTAGTCAAAATAAATCATATTTCTGCATTTTAAATCAAATATTAGGTATTATTCTATATAAATGAGAGTTATTGACCATGAATTCCAATATTAGTGTAAAACTAGTGAGGTGGTGGTGGTGAAAACTAAACAAAAAGTCAGAAAAAGGGACAAAAATGTCAAATTGTTGTCAGTTTTTGACCCAGGAGGACAACACAAGGGTTAAGTACCAACCAATGACAGGCAGCCTGAACCATGTGAGCTGTTCCCACATGAAATGGCCTATTATAGGTCTAGGGAGATCATTTTAGCCCTGAGATGCTTCTGGGAAACATACAGTGATATGACATGAACAGTACAATTTAAAAATGATATGTAAAGTTTTTATTACTGATTCGGGACACACACACAGACTGTTTTGCCACGATGAATTCATGCTGTGACCAATTCAGGGCCCCGCAAAACTGATTATTAAATGCCAGCGTAGAAAGCATCCCAGAAAGCTCAACATCACTTTACATATTATTCTACATCTCGAGTTTCATTCCGCTTCGCTCACACACCTCCTTACACAGGCCTAATAACTAACACTTGACCAAACTCGTACAACTTGACTTGTTTCCAATCTAATTAGTCTGCAACGTGTCACATGTGGATCATAACATGCTTAACACGCGCTGTTTGGGCACAAAATGCAAAACTGTCAGACTGTAGTCTTTTCAAAGTCTGTGCAGAGCCGGTGTCTAAGAATTGAGTATTTCCTGGATTGTGGATTACCATCGTCCATAAATGCATGTAGAAATGCAGGATTTTTTTTTTTTAACCGGAAGACCCCCCCCCCCCCCCCCCACACACACACACACACACACACAGACACACACGCCCTGTTTTTAGCCCCCCCCCTCAAACCAAAGTTATGCCCTTATTTTCAGAGTACATTTAAACACAGCTTAAGCCGAAAAAAGTGCCGTACAGAGAATCCCCCCAAGGTGCTTTAAAAAAATAAATTAAAAAAAACCCCTAAAATGTGAAAATGAAAAATAAAACATGGAAATTAAACAAAAAAGCTAAACCCAACATTAACAAGCTGCAATTTACAATCAGGAATTAGAGACCTGATGATTACAGAATGAGCAATAATCGTGTTAAAAGTGCCAAAGAATAAAAATGTGTCTTGAGTCTGCGTTTGAAAACAGGAACTGGGAGTGTTGGTGTGTAAGAGAAGAACCTCCCAAAAAAGTATTGAACATTAAAAAAATGACAGCCGCGCCTTCAGGAGGATTGATGGAATGAAATTAAAACAGCCTCCGTCCCTACCAGACATTTTTCAGTTAATGAGATCCCCCCCCCCCCCCCCCCCCCCCCCCCCCCACCCCCAAAGTCAATACACATTACAGCACTTTGAAAATAAACTTTCCATTTGTCTGTAATAATTTACAGCCGCTGTTTTACGGTGTTCATTTCCACAGCCATTTAGGCCTGTTGCTTTTAATTGATCATTCTGCAGCCAATTTGGGTCTGCTGACTTTGGTAGTTAATTTTAAAAGTAATTTCAAAGCGTTGCTTTTTGCTGTTCATCTTCGAAGCGGTGCAGGGCCAGTGATGGTGGAGAGTCCATTTAGTGACGCTGCTGATTAATTGAGCAGAACAGAGAAGGCACGAGGGAGACCGTATCCGAGAGGTTCTGCAGTGAGCGACTCAAACTAAAATGTAAGGTTAAGTATTCCTCTGATAGAGGGCAAAGACGCGTACGCAGAATCCAGCCGTCACACACACTGCTGCGTTTGAAAAGCTATGAAACGTTAAGACCTGTAATTTGTATGATTTACACAGGTTTCTTTTTTGCTCCCTGGGGAAAACAACCGACTCCCATCCAGGAAATGTGTGCTTCTTGGGATTGTTGTAAGCAAAACCACGATTTTTTACCTAAACTTTGAGTTGTTTTGGTGCCTAATCTTAACTTTTGTCGCCACGGAACGCAAACTTTTCCTTGCCTGTACTTAACCGTAATGTCTGTCGAAAGGTTAAAAGATGATCTACAGAAAGGTCAAGCTTGGGTCAAAAATAGAGTAGCCTTATATGGCAAGAAAGGGACATATATACCAGACAGTGTGTGTGTGTGTGTGTGTGTGTGTGTGTGTGTGTGTGTGTGTGTGTGTGTGTGAGTGTGTAAGGTGAAATCTGCCTGGAGATAAGAAAACACCATCCTACAAGAATAACAAGAACAAGAAACCAGAAATAAGAGTGGAGGGAGAGAAATTCAGCCTTGGTGCAGAATTCCAGCCACTAGAGCCAGTCCCACAATGAGCTTTCCTTAGTATGTGCCCTTTATGAGTCTGTAACTTTTGAGGAGATGGGGGGGCAAGGTGGAGGCTGAGGGGGGGGGCCTTGACCAACTTTGAAAGCCGGGCCAAATTCTCTGGGCGGGCAAAGCAGAGATAGGAGAGGTAACCTTGCCCCTTGTGACAGGATACCCAGGGCTTGATTTACACCTATCACTGGGGGGGGGGCATAGGCAGGCTGGGGGAGGGCATATTAAGTCCAGCTGAAATGATTAACTTTACACTTAGTTGATTGACAGAACTGTAAGAATCGTTTCCAGTTTTAAAACGTGAGGATTTTTCTGCATCGAGTAATTTTAATACTACAAGTTCATTTCCCTGATGATACTTACATACTTTGACGCTAGTAACTCTTTCAGTGTAGGACATTTAGTGGTAACGGAGCATTTTTTCCAGTGTAGTATTAGTAGGCAACTTTTGCTTAAGTAAATGATCTGAATACTTCTTCCACCGCTGGTAGATGTGTGTATCCAGGCAGGAGATGACTTATTTGCTACATAGTGTTGAATTTCACCTTTTAATTGCTTCCCAGCTTCATTAATACTTAAAGGCTAATGGCTCCTGCTACTGATACACTGCCTATATAGAGTTCCACACACACACACACACACACACACACACACACACACACAGTCTGCGTCAAGGTGCTGATTAATTGAACAACGTACAGTATGTTTGACAGCCTCATTAAAGCAGTTTGCTGGGTTAAAAGTCTATCAGACTGGCTGGAGGCGACGTAGGCGCAACATGCAGCGGCTCCATGCTCTCTACATTGGTCTGGTGTTTGGGTTTTTGCTTGTTCATGGTGAATGAATCCGTTTCCTCACATTCTCCCTCCCAGCGACGCTTGGCCGGGTGTCTTTGCCGCTTGTTACTGACGCCAAAAAGTCTCCTTAAACGGTCCAACGTGTAGGAATTTCTCCCATCTAGTGTTGACATCATATATCGCAATCGACTCCCGCGCGCCACACAGTTCAAAGCATTACAGAACGGTAGCCCTCACACTTCAAAAAAGTCGTTCTCTTGTTCTTTTCAATCTCCTTATTCTGGGTGAAGACGAAGACTCCTGTTCCTGAAATGTGGATTTTGAATATGTGTGGAAGCGACGATACCCATTAGCAGCGTTAGCAGCGTTAGCAGCGCCTGTGAGTTTATCATGTGACAGTGAAAAATATGAAAGGTGGAGCAGTACGTCCTGTATGTCCCTCACCGGCTGACGTAGTTCAAGATGGAGAATGACTATGGAGCGTCTACCCCAGTTCATGTGAATGGAAATGGAAAATTTTAAGCCGATAGGAAGACTTAGAATTGATGGTGGTGGTAAATATTCATGAAAAAAGAACAAGTTTGTGAACGGGCAACACTGATTTTGATAATAAATAACTAAAAACGCTACACACTGGACCTTTAAGCGTCATATTAGGACAAGCTTGCTCAGGACTCTTGGCATCTTTTCATGACGCTCTGGGTCGGGACGTACAGTACGTTTGGTGCGGCGTTTTTTTTTTGTCCGTTGATGGATGTAAGTATGCGTCAACACATTCTACCTCCCGGCGCGTCAAAAAGCGATGCTTGGTCCGGGGGCTTTGGCTTTGGCTTTTGACGCTCTGGGTCTCTACCATCACTGGCCCTGTATTGTATCATTGAAATTGTACAATGCCAACAAAGTCAATTCCGATGATTTTTTGCTGCCCCATGATGCACTTGTGTGTACTGCAGTATCAGATCGTAGCTTCATGTGTCGTCACAGTCACGCATGCAGACTAAAACAGAAGCGTGAACGCCTTCTGTGTGATGTTGAATCCAGTAGCTCAGGGAGGATTGGGGGAGTTTTGTGAAAAATCACAGCAGCGAGGTGCTTTTATACTGCTCACTTGGAAGACAAATAAGACGATTCAGTGCTGCACGCTGTCATTAAGTATAATTGCAAACAAGTATTGCAGAGTAATGTGTTTTCACCCGGACTGCGGTGAATTTGTGTCTGCGAGGGCAAACACAGATGCTTAATTTAATAACTCTGGTGCCAGTTTAAACTTTGGACCTTTCATTAGAGTTCCTCCTAAGGACCAAATTATGTAATTAATCACATGGTAAAGATGTATTTGTCCTCCAGCGTCGGGAAAAGCAGTAACGTCTACGCAAGAAGAGATCTACAGTCAGAGGAAAAAAAAACTAATTACAGATGTAATAAAGCGCAGACACACAGAAAGTCGCTCGGGGTCAGAGGCCGAGACGCGAGGCAGCTCGCCGTGCTTCCACGTCTCCGTCCAGTGCAGAGAAGACAGTGTATGTCCTTGTCTTTCTTTGTGTTTCAAATAGATAACTCTCCCACACATGCACACAACTCACCCAGACAGATTTATGACTCTCAGTAGGCCTAAGAAAAGGCTGATCTGCTCCCCAAGAATAACAAATATCAGAAACATCATAGAAGTCAGAATATATTAATCCTCTCAGCGCTAAGGCCATTTTTACAGTTCATTTTCCGTCTATTTATTTTACAAAAAAAGCTTGTAAAACATCAACCCTGTTGTCTACAGTCAAGATATGAACATCATTTCTCAATTACTCAAACTGGAATATTAGAATATTTAGACAGAAAAGTAAAATCTAAGCCATTTTCCTCTTGAATTATGGACATAAAGTGGATAAATCTTGGATGTAACAGTTTGGATTTAATGCTCGACGAAGTCCGAAGTTCCAGGCTCAATAGAAAATCACCTGTAGAGGCTCGAGAGACCCCGAAGAAACCTCCGTAACCGCTAACCCGTTAGGTTTTAGCTGCAACCATCGGTAAGTCGCTAGCTTTTATGGTTATTAAATGATTAAACTATGAATCAGAGGTGCTGTTTTTACTCGTGGGCGGGTGTCTCGGTTTCAGAAGGTTATCCCAGTTGCACACATACGAATAGAAAGGGAGAAAGTGAATTCAAATCAACTGTATGTAAAACACATGGATATCCTACTTTATCGGTCAAATGATTGTTCAATAATCAAACAACATAGATTTAATTGGCAGCATTTTTTGGTAAAAACAAAAAAATGATGTAATTTATTGACCAAAAAAAGTCTTCTTTGGGCAACTCCTTGTTCAACGCAACCTGGTTATCTTTGAGATTTGGAGTAGATGTTTGAAGACGTCACCATTGACTCTGGGACAAATTGACAAAATCAATCAATCGACTAATTTTTTATTTTATTATTAAGATTATTATTTTTAAATATGTTATCCTAATTGTACTGTTGTACATACAGTGCATCTACATCTGGGATCTCTTGTTCACTCTTTTAAATTTAAAATCAAAAATCCAATTGAGACCAAATTAAAGGATTGAAGTTGAGCTAATTGCTGGAGAAGTCTACATGGAGTAACTGCCTTTTTCTTTCAACCTGCTCCTTACAGAACCACTTAAAACACAATAAACCTGTCGTTGTAGTGAGATCATCTGCAGAGCCAAGTCACATGCAGTCAAAGCCGTGTGTTAAATACATTACAGGGGCTGTAAGTCACTGCAGACTCTTTAAAAGATACTATACAATGACAAGGAGAGAGAGAGAGAGAGAGAGAGAGAGAGAGAGAGAGAGATGGAAGGAAGAGAAAGCAAAGATGTGAAAACATGGAGCGATGCAGATAGAAGTGATTGTTCTTCCAGCAGAGCTGCTATCGATTGTCTTCCTGGCAGAGATGTCCATATTAGCAGAGAACGCTACGCAGAGTGACATATTTACAGCGTG
This sequence comes from Etheostoma spectabile, assembly GCF_008692095.1. Classification (NCBI taxonomy): domain Eukaryota; kingdom Metazoa; phylum Chordata; class Actinopteri; order Perciformes; family Percidae; genus Etheostoma; species Etheostoma spectabile. The sequence continues at coordinate 571,727 of NW_022605573.1, forward strand.
CTATTTTACCCCCCCCCCCCACACACACACACACTATACAAACCATGATATCACACACACACATCACACAGCAGGAGGACGATTCACATGCATAAAGCCGGTATATTAGCAGAGAGAACGCTACTCGAGTGACATATTACAGCTGCTATTTTACCCCCCCCCCCCCCCACACACACACTCACACACACACACACAAACACACACATCACACAATACAACCAAGATCCCACACATCACACAGCGGAGAGGGGATTCACATGCTACAGGACGGTATATTAGCAGAGAGAACGCTACGCAGTGTGACCTATTTACAGCTGCTAACACACACCACACAACACACACACACACACACACACACACACACAACACACACACACACACACAACACACACACACACACACACACCCACCACACACACCACACACAAACAATAATGGTTGGAGGAAAAGAGAACAAGTGGATGTATAGACGAAAAGATAAACAACTGGAGTCTTTTTTTTCTGTCCATCGGGGCTATCTACTATCGGAGAGAGAGGCGCCAATCATCTGTAGGAGCCACGACTCGGACCCCTCTACAGTATGGCTAGCTGTTATTTTAACATCTGAGAGGAAGATAAACAACATCCTGATTTATATTCATATATTTCCATACATTTACCATTTCAGTTCTCTCCATCTCCTCAGCCGAGGCCCCATTTCCATCAGGTATTAGTATGCCGTATAGATATATATATATATATATATATATATATATATATATACATACATGATGATATATATATCATGCTATCTCAAGTTGCCTGCCAAAAAGCCACAGATGACCTGCTCTGCAAAAGCCTACTTAATATGCAAGATAAGATAATGTTCACTACTGGCAGAACCAAGATGATGAGAATATTTATTCAGGTGTCACTGCAAAGGCCTGTGTTCAAATGTCATTATCTAAATAATGGACCTAGACTGTAAGAAGTTCTTTGTTGTATCAACTTAAAAGCTTCAGCGAGGAACGTTTTGGGTAATACTTTACTGGACGGTATCTACATAATTCATTCATTCATATTTATGATCCAGGAAAGTTAAACAGGCCTGATAAGAGTGACATGACACTGTCATGACACATGAACCCTAACTTGTCATGACAAAACCAAATGACACCTACTAAAATGAGTGCTATCTCATACACGTTTATGACTTGATTATAATGTTTTTCGACACGTTCATGATAGTGACATGTCACCCTTATGTAGATACCTTCAGGTAAAGTGTAACCACTTTTTGATATTAATGCATGTCAGCTACATTAGCAGCTGGAGATATGAAAGGGGAGAGAGAGAGGGGGGGGAATGACATGCAGCAAAGGGCCACAGGTCGGAGTCGAACCCGGGCCCTCTGCGTCGAGGAGTAACCCTCTATATATGGGCGCCCGCTCTACCAACTGAGCTATCCGGGCGCCCGTGAGCTTTATCATTTAACATTGCAGGCTGGATTTTTGACTTGTTAACATCCAGAACTCAGAGAGTGAAGGTTAATAGAATCGATATAATCTGGGGAATCAATATAATCCACGGGGTCTCCCCGTGGCTGTGTCCTTTCCCCTCTCCTCTGTACTTTATACAAGAAAACAGTTCGATTTGAAAGCTTTCTGATGACTCTGTGATAGTCAGCCTCCGACATGACAGTGGAAACAGCCCCGGCCCTGTAGATGATGCGTACGTAGATTGGTGTGACAACGCATTCCTACACCTAAATGTGCAGAAAACTGAGGACACGTGCACTGATTTTAGACACAAACCCACCAACATCCAAAATACCATTGTTAAGGGACAGACTGTAGACTCTGCTGAAACCTAAATAAAATATCTTAGGACCATAGTAGTATAACAAGCTCAAATTTGCTTTCCACTCTGAAGCGTTAAAGCAAAAAAGTTGTGAAGTGGAGCGAAGAGTTGGAGGCTCTGTGATCACTGGTGAGACAAACATGGAAAGACCGGAGAGGTTCCTGTGTGTGTGTGTTTATTTCTGGTTGGTCCTCGAGCAAGGAGAGCACACTGACTCATCACACACACACACACACACACACACACACACACACACACA
>NW_022605573.1:573834-575801 GCF_008692095.1 Etheostoma spectabile
TAGAGGCATAACAGTGTTTTGATCAGAGAGGAGAGCATTCAGTGAGTCAGTGTGTGTATGTTTTGGGGTTTGTTGTTTAGAGAAGATTGAGAAACACATCAATAGAGCTTAAATGAAAAAAAACCTATATAGTTTACAGTGTACACACAAACACACACACACACACAAACACACACACACACACACACACACACACACACCATAATTAGTTGTAATGTCAAAGACAAACAAGTTAATTACAAGTTGCAAAACAAAAACCTTGTCCCACGTCTGCATAATACATACATTAACGTGATGCACAGGAAGAGAACACCTGCACCTGTGTGTGTGTGTGTGTGTGTGTGTGTGTGTGTGTATGAATATGTGACATGTAGAGTAAGCGTCCCATTTGAAAATATAACGTTCTGTGTCACATGCGTGACCGTGTGAGTGCCTGGTGTTTTTCTTGTGGCTTAGTTATAAGTGAAAATGATTAGCTGTTATTTCAGTGTGCGATGCCTAGGAAGTAATCGTTACAATTACTGAGAATTTGAGTAGTTGTTAATACTAGAAAAGCGCAAGATAAATATGATCCATTTACAGTATATTGCATCTTTGTGCCTATAGACATAACCAGACTTTTCCATTTTGTGTTAAAGATCGCGACCCATAGTGTGTTCTATGGTTTGGAGGACTTGGTTGATATGTATGTACAAGTGTCAAATGTAAACATAGGGCTAATTTACGGGGGGTTATTGAGCATTACACCCCCCCCCGTCCCCCCCCCTGTGACACAAATTGATTTGTGTCAACAGCTGAGCTACATCCAAACAACACTAAAAAGCACAGGACGCGGTGTGTGTGTGTGTGTGTGTGTGTGTGTGTGTGTGTTGTGTGTGTGTGTGTGTGTGTGTGTGTGTGTGTGTCGTACAGCTCTCTTATCTCTCCAAGCAGAAATCGTCCCATAATTATTATTCATCATAGACTCTTTGATCGTGGAACTCTCCCCTTATATTAACATTATATCTACTGAGGGAGAAAAAGGAGACACCGAGAGAGAGAGAGAGCGAGAGAGGAGAAGGAGAGAGAGAGAGAGAGAGATGAGAGAGAAGGAGGGATAGAGAAGAGAGAGGAGAGCCGATGGATTAGTAGCTGACAGTGGAACAATTAACTGGAACTTGACAAAGAAGTACCCAACAGAAAGTTGGAAAGAAAGAAAGAAAAAAGAGTTTGAGTGAGGAACAAAGTGAGAAAGAGAATCAAGATAAAGAGGAGAGAGAAGAGAAGAGAGAGCGAGAAGAGAGAGAGAGAGAGAGAGAGAAGAAAGAGAGAGAGAGAGAGAGGAGAGGAGAGAAGAATGGATTGGTGGGGTCTTACAATGATCACGAGTAGAAGACAGAAGCAAACGCCGCTCGGGCTGAAGGACGACATGGAGGAGGAGATAGGACCGAGGACAGAGAAGGCCGACGCCACAATAACAAGAAGCGAGGAGAAGGCGAGAATATGAGACGGGACCTAAATAAATCAATAAATCATATATGTACTCGGGACTAAATAATAAATAAATCGTATATGTACTCGGGACAAAATTATAATGAATAAAAACATTTACTCCGACAAAATAAATAAATAAATAAATAAATAAAAAACCATATGTACTCGGGAATAAATAAATAAATAAACCATTACCCGGGACTAAATAAAAAAAAACATGTACTCGGGACAAAAAATAAATAAAACATGTACTTGGACAAAATAAATAAAATAAATAAAAAATGTACTCGGGAAAAAATTAATAATAAATAAAACATGTACTGGGACTAAATAATAAATAAATTAAAACATTTACTCCGGACAAATAAAAAATAAAAATAATACCATGTGTACTCGGGACAAAATAAATTAAAAAAAATAAAACATGTACTTGGGACAAAATTTAAAATGAATAAAAACACGAACTCGGACAAATAAATAAACCATAATAAAAA
>NW_022605573.1:575826-588326 GCF_008692095.1 Etheostoma spectabile
AGGATTAACGCGAAGATTGGGATTTAGACAAAGTGAGAGAAGCATTTAAACTGGGAAACTTGACAAGAGTACCCAACAGAAAGTTGGAAAGAAAGAAAGAAAAAGAGTTTGAGTGAGGAACAAAGTGAGAAGAGGAATCAAGTAAACAGAGAGAGAGAGAGAGAGGAGAGAGAGAGAGAGAGAGAGAGAGGAGAGAGAGCGAAGGAGAGAGAGAGAGAGAGACGAGAGAGAGAGAGAGAGAGAGAGAGGAGAGAGAGAATGGGTGGGTCTGACAAATGATCACGAGAGAAGACAGAAGCAACGCCGCTCGGGCTGATGGAGACGACAGAGGACGAGGGGGAAAGGGACCGAGGACGACGAAGAGACAGAGAAGGCGAGAAGATGAGACGGGACTAAATAAATCAATAAATCATATATGTACTCGGGACTAAATAAATTAAATAAATCGTATATGTACTCGGGACAAATTAATAAATGAATAAAAACATACTCGGACAAAATAAATAAATAAAATAAAAACTAAATAAACCATTGTACGGGAAAAATAAAAAATAAAACCATGTACCCGGGACTAAATAAAAAATAAACAGTACTGGGACAAAATAAATAAATAAAACATGTACTTGGGACAAAATAAATAAATAAATAAAAAATGTACTCGGGAAAAAATTAATAAATAAATAAAACATGTACTCGGGACTAAATAAATAAATAAATTAAAACATTTACTCCGGACAAAATAAATAAATAAATAAATAAATAAACCATATGTACTCGGGACAAAATAAATTAAAAAAAAATAAAACATGTACTTGGGACAAAATTAATAAATGAATAAAAACACGTACTCGGGAAGAAAAATAAATAAACAAATAAATAAAAACATGCTCAACGGGAATAACTAAATAAATAAATAAATAAACCATGTACCCGGGACTAAATAAATAAATAAATAAAAACATGCACAACGGGAATAAATAAATAAATAAACCATGTACCCGGGACAAACAAATAAATAAATAAATAAATAAATAAAACATGTACTCGGGACTAAATAAATAAATAAAACATGTGTACTGGGGAAGAAATAATGAAATAAAACATTTACTGGGGACAAACTCTCGAGTTTAGTGTATTTCCCCAGTCTTGGTTTTATTTTTTTATAAATTGTGGGTAACTCAGGAACAATATTGCTCTCATATTTAGTTTTTACACCGTGCTCTCTCTGTGTACTTTCCTTCCTTTTTCATTCCATTTTGTGTAATCTCATATGATAAAATCATATTTTTAATAATGTTAATCTGTGTTTGTTTTGTGTCGGGAATTAGCTCCAGCTTCAACCACTATGATACATATATCAGATGATGCTTTCTATGTTTTTTTTTGTCTGTCCCTATCTAAATAAACTTTAATAAATACATCGGGCCTTGTTTGAATGCTCTTTGATGCTTTTGGGGTTGTAGAAAGTCATCTTTACGAGATATTATTGAGCTTTGCGAACAAACTTGAGAACCAAAACGCTGCACACAGGTTCAACCCGACTGACAACTGGAAGAGACAAAGATCCCTCTGAGCAACGGTACACGACTGTCTTCATACTTGTAAAGAAAATGTTAGGAAAGGTTTCGGCGACATGTTTAGGATGCGTCAACTGAAGGTATGTGACAAAAGGCTGTAAACGCATGAAAAGAGCGGATGAAAAAGAGAAAGAAAACAGAGACATAAGCAGGGATATGTGATGCGAGCTGTATGTTGAGTTGGGAGCAGACAAAAAGAGATAAGAGCCAAATATAGCCGACATGGCATTTAAATGTTAGCGTTTCACAAAGCTCCCAGCACGAGTGCAGGGTGGCTTTCTTTCTATTGACTACTCCCAAACAGCCAAAGAGTACGGAAGTAAAATAAAATCTTATTTTCGTTCCACAGCGGGGACATTTGCAGTGTTACAGGGTGGGGGAATGAGAGAAAAACATACTGGGGGAAGTGATAGTCCTGCTTTTAATTTCAATAGTCCAAATCAAAATGATTTGATCTGCTTTAACTCCTCCAGTTACCGGGTTATTCATAAACATGGGCACAGACTATCCACTCATGCATAACGGGTGCCAACTCCTTTCAGCACCCTACCCTTGACCCCCCAATGTGAACTACCCACCATTCTGCCCAATTACTAATAATACGTCCTTGTGTTTGTCTGTCTTGTCCATTCTCGTCTTGTCAGTTGTGATATCGTCCCGTCTCACTTCCTGCTGTTGTCTGACTGCCACAGTTTTGTGTGTTATGTGTTTTAATCCCCCCCGCCCCCATTCCCTTATATGGATCCAGGGTCTCACTCAAACAGGGTGAATGGTTACGGTAGGACAATAGTAGATATACTGAATGTAAATCCAAATCTGAATGTAACATATTGTGTACATAAAAATAGATTTCTTTGTTAAAACTGATGTCCTCTGCAGAAAGAAAATCTGATTTCCAATTTAAAATTTAAATGGTCTTATAATCTTCAGTCATGTACAAGGAATCAATGAGAACGTTACCCTGGAAATCCAGAGATCTTGCAAGAGCACAATACAAATTTGCTCAGCGAGTTACTCTGGCATCGAGTAATGCTGCTCATTAACTATGCCCTTGTGGCAGAGCTGCACCAATCACATCGGTGTATCTGATATAGGCGGGCCAGAGGCGAGCTGCACCAATCACATCGGTGTATCTGATATAGGCGGGCCAGAGGCGAGCTAAATAGATGATGACAGTTTAATCTACCAATTAGCTCCACTGGTTGCTAAGCGTATGGGGCTCTGGATACGTCCCCCCGTGTGGTGTTGTGATTGGTCGTCGTGTTATCCAATTGTATGCAGCGGGATTTTCAAATGCACGCTTGGTGCTCGAGATATGCAACTTTCATTACTCTATGCCGGACCCTTAACCATTTCGGATTTGGGTCTGGATTTCCAGGCTATGAGAGCGTTGCAATTTCTCACAATGTCAACACATAAGTAGAAGGGAACGTGACTCTGGGTTTGTAGAAACAACGTTGGGTTCCCCAAAGGCTGCTGTTTCATGATGTCTGCTTTGGTGAAGAAACTTCCGCTAAGGGAGGTTAAACGGCGCGATATTAAAAGAGATAATCTAGAGCGAGCCGGGTGATCCAGATCCCCGTTGACTCCCTCCTCTCTCTCCCTTTGTGATGTGCCGATCAACAAATGAGCAACACATGAGGACAAATATTAAAATGATTTTACTGATCTAAAAATAGTCTGCTAGAGTCTACCTGAGCTCCGTCCATGGCACCTCGGGCTGGGTATCATGATACCAATACCGATACCTATACCGTGGCTTTGTTATCTTGTTCTTGTTGTACTCCACATTGCTGTGTGTGTTGTAGCAGTGTTTTGCCATCAAGAATGCAATAGCGCTAGCATGTGCCACGGTTAGCCACCTCGTCTCGGCTAGTGACGTAGAAAGCCGTGGAGATTGAAACCGGAAACTGAAGACAGAGGACATTCAGAAACCATATCTCACTTAAAACACCATGGATAGTTTGTATTTGTGTGGAAGCACCAGAGACACAAAGTAACACCCAAAATCCCAATTTTTTACACAATGGGCACTTTAAAGTGTGCACATGCAACGTGCAAGCTGCCTGTTGCTGGTGCTACTGTGACACAGAGTTTCCCTTTGAGGATCAATAAAGTATTTCTGATTCTGATTAACAAAAATAAATTACAACATTACACAGTATGGCACAAAATCTTTTATGTATTTCTCGGCCTTGTCTCTGTGTAATGTAGAGTTTTTCCTGCACTACTCTAAGTACCTCTAAAGCCAATCAGCATCAATACTAGATCTTGGTTGGTTGGTATTGACTGACAAGGCTTTTTTTGACACTTGATACTAATGAGACAATTCGCTCAGTGCCTAAAAAGTGTTGAAATCGGTACCCAGCCCTACTGGGTCCGTCATACAGAAATAGCCGACTGATTGGACAATCAGAATTGGATAAGTGTGCGAGTCATTCAATCTATGACGAGCACAAATAAACTGCCGGTTGTAGCAACACCGACATTTTCAAGAAGTTGGTCAAGGGAATGAAAGAGGGACGCTGTGTTTTCCACAGCTCCAACAAGTCGCCCCCCCCCCCCCCCACCGGAAGGAGGAAACTTTGAAAACTATCCTATTTTGTGGAACCAGGTACACAGCGGAATATTAGTGGAATATTCATACTATAAGGGCAAGAACCAGACTGTTATGTGCATTGAAACCTATTTCTTTTTCATATATATACTCATTTACGCTCCACCACTTTTGGTTACCAGCCGAAACAGTAGGTAGATGACTGGGTTACATGTCCCTGTCACTTAGTCTCAGGAGTGGTATTATTATCAGGTGGTCCTCAGTGTGTAACGGCAGCAGAGGTCCACTCCCACTGTAACTGTAAGTGCACCGGTCGCTGTGGATAAACGGGTGTAACAAATGATGTAGAAAATTGAAAGGGAATATCCTAAAACCGAGTCTCTGAGAGGACACCATCGCCTTTTTTCGCTCACATCCTCAGTGATTGCTGAGAAAGGGACCCTTCTCTTCCATGTTCTGCACTAAGCAGTTGGAATTACAGAGTGGAACAGATGTGTGTGTGTGTGTGTGTGTGTGTGTGTGTGTGTGTGTGTGTGTGCGTGCACACGGTTGGGAGGCTGAAAACCAGAGAGGGCGGCGAGCAGAAGCGCTGCCATCCTCCTCATGTGTAATCAGGATCATCAGTCCACACAGACTGAGGGTTTCTCCTCTCTGCTCCTCCCTATTAATCCCATTCTGAGGCAGCAGGAGCAGTTGTCCCAGGGGGCAGACTGAAGACGCTGACACTGAGAGGGACACAAGTCAAGAGCATCACTCCCTCGGGGACCAAATTCACTCTATTTGGAGACACTCACTGCATTATTAAAAGAGCTCTCCGGCAAATGTAGTATCACACTTTCATAAGGTTGGAGGACGTGGAGAAACACATTTTTAGAGCCTATTACGGCTCCAAAACTATGGACCCTACATGTCTTACAATGCAACTTGAAAGTCTTCTGTAACACCAGGGCAATTCCAGGACTTTTTAAGTTGGCTGGCACAGGGGCAAAAATCGGTCAGGGGGGCCTTTGGGGCATTTTTGTTTTTAGAATACAGCGTAGAAAATCTGCTTAGAAATATAGAAACTATTGGATAGGCTAGAACAACACTATGCAATTCTGCTAATTAGAAAATTCAATTCAGTATTAACTTTGCATGTTTTTATTTAAAGAAAATAATTGTATCTTCAAATACAAAACACAGTCACTATAGTCTGAGTTACATGAAGATAGTCACCATGGAAACATGAATTGGTCATGTGACAAGGGCTGCAAAAGTTGATTATAACAGGCAGCCAAGTGATACACTGATCCAATAGAAATCTCATTTTTCACACTGATAGCATTCTAGCCCAATGATTTTTTTTGGGTGGGGAGCACCGGGAGCCAATCATATTTCGGTATCTTGCCACACCTCTTCATTAGACCCTTTTTACACGGCCCTAAAAAATCCTCCAAACCAACCCAACACCGGATGTTTGTTCCTACCCCTCTCACTCAGAATATTCCAAGTACAGCATCCACTTAAACTAAAACGCAGATGTTTTGATCAACGACCTCCCGGTCACAAACTTGCATCTTAACCTCTACGCCGCCCACTGCCCCCCCCCCCAACCATTTTAAAATCCAAACAGCAGAGAAATGTCTTAAGATTCCCACCTTCAGTCTCGTCTTTCAGCTCCTATTTCATGCCTCGGCAGTCGGCTGTAATACAGTACAAGTTCCCTTTTTTTCAGGACGCAGGGCTATTTCTTCCATATTGTGTCCGTGTACTCTGACCCTCGCAATCCTCTTACAGCTGGACACTTGTACTGTGGGTGATGCAGAAACTGCGGCTTATTGCAGCTCATGTTTCTGCAGGCATTGTGAGTCACTCTGGATAAGTTAGCTAAACGACTCAAGTGTGAAGCTTTTTTTTTGGGGGGGGGGAATAATGGCTGCATATAGCTTTGGAATAAAGTCCTGCAGTGACAGGAGACAAGAACGAGAGTAGAGTAGTGGAGTTGAACCAAAGGTGCCAGAATGAAACAAGTGGATGTACAATACAAAAAAAAAAAGATCATCATAGAATAAACAAGAAGAAACATCTCCATGCGTCAGGTTAAATGGACGACCAACATCTGTGATGTTTTAGGATCGCACAACACATGACGAAATATGTTGCAAGAGCAGCACTTTCATGCATAGCATAGACCGCATGTAGCTTACTTAAACTCTAGTCTGCTTATGTATCAAACGCACACGGACGCACACACAAACACACACACACAGCAGGGGGTGGGGGGGGCAGGGGGTAGAGCACAGCTTTGCATCAGTAGATCTGTCCATTCCTTTACATAAATTTGGGAAAACACACTTAAACTACTACACTGTATTACTGTGTACTTATGTACACAATGTCTACACACACACACACACACACACACACACACACACACACACACCACACTCCCATTGCAGACAACCTACCTGAGTTTCTCGGGGAAGCAGGAAGTTCTCAGTAGGAGTCAGTCCTCTGATGACTTCCTATTCCAGTCACATCCCCGGCCTCGGGGTTACAGCGGGATGACAAGCTAACAAGGGCAGCCTCCGTCCTGCAAGAGAGGCCCAGAAAGAGGGGGAGGAGAGGAGGGAGAGAGAGAGGAAGGAGGGCAGGAATGGGACGGAGAAAGCAAGGAAGACATGTCAACATGTTGCATCATTAATTCATTAGTATTCCTTTAGCTTCTGTCCATCCTGTCACCCCCCCCCCCAACCCTCCTTTCTCTCTCTATTCATTTTCTCTCCCCCATTCTCTCGCCTCTCTTGCCCTCCCTTTGGGGCTGCTCTGTTTCTTTTCCCCCCTTTTAGGCTTCCTCAGTAGGATGTACAGACAGTGTGGAGGGGGACTCCAGAGCCAGCAGTAGTTTTATAGAGACCCAAATCTAGATACATATATAGATGAATCAAACTTTTACATTGGAGAGATTGACTTTTGTTCCTTGTAAAACGCAGTGAAAGCCTCTCGTCTTCTAGCCATGTGGTAGTTTCAGTAGTTTTTAAAGGAGATGCAAATTTTGGTCGTTTATGCATCAGTAACAAAGAGCAAAGGCCCCGACCAAGTCGGATACCGACGCAAGGATCGTCCCTTTAGTGTCTTTCACCATTCTTGTCTCGCGTCACTGAAACGGACACTTTGTAACCCCAACGGGTGGTTGGCAACCACGTCTCTAAGACCGTCTCTAAGACTGTCTCTAAAACCATCACATTCTTGTGCGACGTGGCAGTTGCACGTATGTCCCGACCCAGAGCGTCAAAAAGTCGCTCAAGGAGACTGTTTTGAGTCGGTAACAAACGCCAAAGACACCTGACCAAGCGTCGCTTTTGGATGCACCCCGAATTTTTTAACCCTTGTGTTGTCCTCCCTGGTCAAAAAGGGACAAACATTTGTCATTTTTATCCATTTTTCAGACTTTTTGTTTTCACTACCACCACCTTACTAGTTTTACTAATTTTTGGAATTCATGGTCAATAACCCTCATTTATGTAGAATTATACCTAATATTTGAGTTAAAAAAACAGAAATTATGAATTATTTGGACTAATAGTTAAGATCAGAGGAATGAAAGTGATCAGTTGTATTTGCAAAGAGCGTTGTGAGGAATCCAATATATTTTTGTGGTAAATTGGTTAAAAAGAAACTCAAATTTGAGATATAAACATTTTTAGGGTTAACACTTCATCACTGGGTGCTAGATAAGACTCTGAGACATCACAATACTGCACTAAGTGCAACCTGCACAATTGGTTTATTTACATATTTATCATATTTAAGTAGTTGCACATTTTTGTATTCCCAACTTGTACATATTCAAATATTTTTTCTTGTATTTTATTCCTACTATTATTTCATGTATATGTATGTATGTATATTGTATCCTAGTATTTCATTTATATTAATATCCTGTGCTGTGTAACTTATTGTAATGCTGCAACACTGTAGTTTCCCAATTTATTGGGATCTATCCATCCATCCATCCATCCATCCATCCATCCATCCATCGTGTCGTTGTTACAACCAGGCTCGTAAGTTTGGGCGTAACATAAAATGGAACAATTTAGAGAAGCCAAGGCAAAAAGGGAGAAAAGGTCCCGGTACTAGAAGGGATTTCTAATTACCAAATAAAGGAATAGCAAATTACAGAACAATAACAAGAGCTACATGAGTCCAAACTACAAAGTTACACTTTAGCAAACTGTGAGAAAACAACCAGACTGAAATGGTAGCACAGCAGTCTTTAACACTTCTAACACTCTTACCTCGAACAATTTCTCGACACTCTTAACGGTTTCTGATGATCTCCTAATAACCTCAAACAAATGTTAGCCAGCCAGACATCATGGCGGCCTGGCGGCATGATGTCTACTCTCAGCCACACATGGACTGATGAATCCAGGCGCTTTTTAAGCTCCAGCTGGGCTGATTGCAGGCAGGGGATTGGAAGGATCCACACAGACCGCACCAATCAACAACGCCGATGGACTGGAACAGGGAAGTGGGCGGAGCCATCATCACAAGGGCCAATCCTCTCGGGGCAGCCACACAGCTGACTTTGCATACACACATGTACACATGCTGTGGCTAGAAGCACAAACTGACCTAAAGGCAGGGGCCGGAAGAGTCGCGGAGGGAGAGATCCAGAGCCAGTAGCTCTGTGAGCTGCTGCACCCCCACACTCCCAGCTGATCTCAGGTCAGCTGACCAGCTGCTCCTGACGGGGCCTGAAGCTAGGCTTAACCCCTGTGTTGTCTTTCCCTCAACATGGAAAAAACACTTTTGTTGTTCTTATCTCAATTGCTTTTCACAATAAAAGTATTACATTTTGTACATATCTTTGTCCCTTTTGTTGACGTTTTGTCACTTTTTTTACATTCTAGCTGTTTTTCCAAAGTTTTTGACGCTTAGGTCCAGTGTTGTTTTTTGTAGTTTTTGTCACTTTTTCCAATATTTTTTACGCCCCCCCCCCAGTGTTTTGTCACCTTGTTGACATTTTTGACCTCCCATATTTCCGATATAAAACATTTGAGCTCAGAGTGTCATGATGTCTCAAGTATGAATTAGCTGGGGGGGTCTGTGTGTGGTTGACTGAGTTTTTGTTTCTTTCTGTTGAATGGGTGGGGCTAGCTCACTCTCCTGACAGACTGATTAGCACACCTGATTCATATCAGCTCTTTCTGTGTTGCTTCATGAGACCTGCAGTTCTCCTCAGTCTTTGCCGGATTGTTACGTCGTATACATGTGGAGAGGACGTTTTTTTCTTGTTTCCTTACCTGCCTGCTACTCTGAGGAGAACACTCTGCCTGCCTCTACTGCCTAGCCTGTCACCCAGTTGTATTACTGGCCTCACCTTGTCCTGACTGCACTGCAATAAACTTTGTAAAAGACCTTCCTTCTTTGTCGGCTTCTGGGTCCTGTTAAACCTTTTCTGACACAGAGGGGACCGGGCGTTTTCCGTTGCAGCTCCAAAACTTTGGGACGGGCTGCCTCTGCACATCAGACGGGCCTCCTCTCTGTCTCATTTTCTTCTCATAACCCACCTCTTTTCTTTGGCTTTTAACACCCGGTAGAGTGTTGATCTAATGTGTATACTTGCATATTTTTACCGTCTGCTGGAAGTGCACTTTAGTTATTTTTTCTATTTATCTTATTGCTTTTATCTTTATATTTGGTACCTCATCTTTTTATAGTGCTTTTATTGTGTCATCTATTTATCCTGTATTGTCTTTTTGTGCAACACTTTGGAAACCTCGGGCAACGGAGCAATCTCGGAAGCGAAAGATCGTGGACTATTATTTAGATAATCAATTTATCGTTGTTATTCAGTTCTTACAAAAAGTGACACCTCTCTGATTGCAGCTCATTAAATGTGAATCCTTTCCGGTTTCTTCACCCCTGTGACAGTATATTGAATATCTCAGAGTTGTGGACAAAACAAGGCTTTAGAGAACGTCATCTTCTGACTTTTTATCCAATCAACTAATCGATTAATCAGGAAAATAATCCACACATTAATCCAGAATGAAAATAACCGGTAGTTGCAGCCCTAAGAAATACTCAAAAATGGCGTCCGTCGGCGAGAGGCTTTCCAGCTTTCTACAGAAACGAGATGTGTTTGGAGTAAGTGGCACGACTCTCGCTTCTCGCAGCTAGAAAAACTCTGTCCTCCCCCCCGTTCCTCGTCTCTCTCCGTCCACCTCCACGATGTAACCCACAGCCCATTGTTCATGTTTGCCCTCCTGCGTTTCCCCTAAGGCATTCTGGGAAAAATGCAAGAAAGCGCTAAGTGAAGTTGACAATGAAGGTTGAGGCAAAGCGGGTACACCAAAATAAATAAATAAATAAATATATATAAATATTTCTTCACAGAAGAGCTGCCGGAACACACTGAACATCACAGACGGATATGTAGCGTTGCGCCAACAAAGCGCCTGAAGGTGGAGGTTTGATGTCAGCGGGGTGTGGGCGTAGCGTAGGTGACTGTTTTTCTATCGGAGGAATACTGGCGCTTACATCACACTCTATGCATTGTAAATATATTTCTCTACTACATTTTTTGGTATTTGAAGAAATCCCATTTTCTTAATTCATTAACTTGCACTGGTTTCAGGCCCCGCAGGGATGTTCCTCTGTTTACTTTGGTTCATTTAGATTACACAGCAATAAAAAAAATAAAATAAATAAATAAATAAATAATAGTAGTAAAGTAATTAAACAAGGTGATAAAACGCAGCCACAACAGAGGGACACGGCACAAAACCCAATTTGTGCGGCAGAAATAAATGACGGATCTGTGATAACAGCAGCTTTAAAACCAAGAAGAAAAATGTACAAGAAAGTCCCGATAACAGATAACAATAATCTAAATGACTATAAGAAACAGCAGTGGTATTAAAAATGAAGCAGAAAACAACATGAATAACGGTGATGGAGACAAACTGTGCTGAGGGAAGGAGTTAGCGGGGGTGAATGGGAGGAGGAAGGAGGAAGGAGGTGTGTGTCGGATCACTGGGGGAAACTGTGAGGTGCTGTTTTTTTTTTGTTTTTTTTACTGTCTAGACAGAATTTAAATAAACAGGTTAAAATAAAGTGGAGCTAACTAGGACATGAGAACATGAGAACAGGAAACTTCATGCAGATCTAATTCAAATATGCGGGCGTAAACCTTTGGGGCTCAGCCTAGACCACTAGGCTACATACATATGTGACGTCTTTAGTTAGTGGTTAAACAAATACAAGTATACAATACAAATTAAGATTTATGCACACAAAACACGCAGAGTACTTTTACTTTCAATACTTTAAATATATTATATAATATGTTATATAAAATATAAATATAAATATTTTTCTCGATGACTTACATACTTTTACTTAAGTAACATTTTCATGGCAGGACTTTTACTTTGCAATATTTTTCCCACTGTGGGATTATAACTTTACCTAGTAATGGATCTGAAATACGTAATCCACTATGGCTATGGTGACTCGGTGTCGTGACGGGGACTAGAGTGTCGGGCGGACTCGGTTGTTTTGACGGGGACTAGAGTGTCGGCAGGGACTGCTCGGTGTTTGACGGGGATAGAGTGTCGGCAGTGGACTAGGGTGTCTGACGGGACTGAAGTGATGTGTCGGGTCAGGCATCGGTGTTTGACAGGCTAGATCATCGGAGCAGGACTAGGTTCGGGGGGCGGAGGGGGGGGGTGACGGGGACTAGGTGTCGGGCAGGGACCTCGGTGTTTGAGCAGGGCTACAGTGTCGGGCAGGACTGGGTGTTTGACGGGACTAGATGTCAGCAGGACTCTGTGTTTGACGGGTAGTCTGAGCGGGTACTTGGGTGTCTGCCGGTGACTGTAGAGGTGTCAGGCAGACCGGGGTTTGACTGGGCAGAGGTCGAGGATGGTGTTTGACGGGACTAGATTGTCGGGCACGGACTCGGGTGTTTGACGGGGACTAGAGTTCGGGCAGGGACTAGGGTGTCTGACGGTGACTGAGTGTTGAGGCGGGTACAGGTGTCGACGGGCTAGAGTGTGGGCGGGACTAGGGTTTGACGGGGACTAGAGTGGTTGGGCATTTACTTGGGTGTTTTGAGGGGACAGAGTGTCGGGCAGGGACTCGGTGTTTTGACGGGACTAGAGTGTCGGGCAGGGACTAGGGTGTCTGACGGGGACTAGAGTGTCGGGCAGGGACTTTTTGGGACATTTTTGTTGTTGTTTTGAAGTTTTTAAAGCTTTCTCCAACATGTGTTGTCACTTTTTGATGTTTTCCAACTTTTCCTGAAGTTCTTTCTCAGTTTTATTTCTCTGTTGATTATTTCTGCGTTTCTTTGGACGTTTTTGTTGTTTTTTCCT
>NW_022605573.1:593287-608561 GCF_008692095.1 Etheostoma spectabile
TCCATCCATCCACCCCTCCATCCATCCATCCATCCACCCATCCATCCACCCATCCATCCATCAATCCATCAATCCATCCAGGACCAACTTCAAAGATCTGTGGTCACATTAGACATTTAGACACCAATGCATGGGACAAAAAAAAAGTCCCAGGTTGAAAAATCCCTAAATTTGCTTTTAAAGTGTCTATTTTAAAGTCCCTTATTGCTCCTTTTACACTTTTGTAAGTTGCCTATCCATTATTTGAGTTTACAGTACAAACTGAAATTTTAGATGATCAATATTCTATCAAATATCAAAACTGTATAACCAGGAGTCGGTTACATACTGTATCTTGAGTTTTTCTTTCCTAAAAAGGTCTTTCTATCCCTCGTCTCCTGTCTCCTCAGCTGTCTCCTTTGTCCTTGTCTCCACGCAGGGATCTTCTATTGTCTATGTGTGTCCGCCTGCAGTCGGCTGTCAGCGCTGACTGATGGTCGAGCGTTTGATCCTGTCGGAGTTTGATTGCCAGGGTCTTGTTATCTGTCATCCCAGGGACGGGGAAACTCAATCTCAGTTTCAGCCACAAAATGGTTTCCCCGGGCAACGCCCCTCATCGTGGAAAAAACGTGCAAAGTGGAGCCTCTGTCGCCGCATTCAATCCAATGACCTGCCATCTGTCAGTGCCAGTGTGTGTGTGTGTGTGTGTGTGTGTGTGTGTGAGTGAAGATAGTGTAGGAGAGAACAATTGTTTATGAAGATGTAAGTGTAAGTGTGTGTGTGTGTGTGTGTGTAAGACAGATAGTGAGTGTGAATATGCTTATGTCATTTATCAGTGTCACTTTCAAGGTGCTGTGTGTGTGTGTGTGTGTGTGTGTGTGTGTGTGTGTGTGTGTGTGTGTGTGTGTGTACAATAAGATTTGCATGTATCTGTGCATGCATGGTTTTGTGTGAATCAGGGTAGTGCATGCTTAAACTGTGTGTGTGTGTGTGTGTGTGGGTGTGTGTGTTGTGTGTGTGTGTGTGTCTGTGTGTGTGTCGAGCCCGACCACTCTTATCTATGTACGCCACATTATCACGACAAAGGGTCACAGGATGACTCCCAAGCAATCAACTACTTTTAGAACAAATACGAAAACTGTATGCCATAAAATTGGGTCTATAATTTATTTATTTGATTTCTTGTAAGACAAAGGGTAGTTTTGTCTTGAAATTATTTAAATGCTCATATCTATGGGGCGCCGTTTGTAAAGCGGCTCGTGCTGAAAATAACAGCAACATTTTGTCACATTTAGCTTTAATAATGTTTAAAAACCTGGTATGAAATTTTGAGGGGTCACTTTCTGCACATTACAACAATATTGTCACTTGGAATATTTTAAATAGTTAAACCAAATATTAAATGTTACAACCTAAATGTTAAATGTTAAATCTATTCTAAATCTAAATCTAAATGTTAATCTTAATCTAAATGTTACAATCTAAATCTAAATGTTAAATCTAAATCTAAATCTAAATGTTAAATCTATATTAATCTAATCAATGTTAAATCTAAATCTAAATCTAATTAATCTAATATTAATCTAATCTAAATGTTACTCTAAATCTAAATCTAAATGTTAAATAAATCTAATATTAATCTAAATCTAAATGTTAAATCTAATCGAAATCTAATATAATCTAAATCTAAATGTTAAATCTAATCAAATGTTAAATCAATCTAATCTAAATGTTAATCTAAATATTAAATCTAAATCTAAATGTTAAATCTAAATCTAATGTAAATCTAAATCTAATCTAAATGTTAAATCTATGTTTCGGTGAAACTAAATATTTAGCTAATATGCAAATTAATGGGTCGTTACCGGAAGTACCAAAATAAAAGCTCGAGAGGTCAGTGTATGTTTATAGTCAAATAACAAATAAAACCTCCTCATTGGAGATATGGACTCTTGAACTTGGATAACCGTAAAAATAACTACCTAAAATAATAAACACAGTTGGGGAAACTGTATTTGAAGATATACTTTGAGTTTTTAGTGTCCACTTTTATGAATTGGTGTGGGAATTATAGCCACTATAGCCAGCCACGGGGGGCTTCACTTTGACTGGTCTGTCACGTTCGCTTGCATTAAGTCAGCAAGAGCCTATCCCCGCCCGCCCCCGACAAGACACTGCGAAATGTCCAACGAATCCCCGCGTTAGCCGAGAACATCGGCAGAGCCGTCCCGGTGGCTGAACGACTTTTTCAACAGCGACAGCAACAGCCTCAGGCCACCTCGGTAAGCATGTTTTCCAAATCACGGAGCTAGCAACCCTGTTGTCAAGGCTAACTTAACTAAACTGCTAACGGTACTAGCCAGTAGAGATTTGCTACTACCTTGACACCAAACAATGCTAGCTCCGTGATTTGGAAACATGCTTACCGGGTGGCCTGCGGTGCCCCGAGGCTGTCGCTGTTGCTGTTTATAAGTGATAATGATAGGCTCTTGCTGACCTTAATGCAATCGAACATGACAGACCATCAAAGTGAGCCCCCCCCCCCTTTGAACTTTGAGGTTTTGAATGTCACTTTTATGAAGGTGTGGGAATTATACCACCAGAGGGGGGGCTCACTTGACTGGTCTGTCATGTTCGATTGCATTAAGGTCAGCAGAGCCCTATCCCCGCCCCGCCCCCGACAAGGCACGTACTGTGGCCATGGTCACTCTGCGAATGTCTAACGAATCAGCGTTAGCCGAGAACATCGCAGAGCCGTCCTGGTGGCTGTAAACCTTATTAACAGCACAGCGACAGCCACCTCAGGGCCACCGCAGGCCACCTCGGTAAGCATTTTTCCAAATCACGGAGCTAGCCATTGTCTTTGTTGTCAAGGTATAGCAATCTCTACTGGCTAGCTACCGTTACTAGTTTATTAAGTTGCTTGACAACAGGTTGCTAGCTCCGTGATTTGGAAAATGCTTACCGAGGTGGCCTGCGGTGGCCCTGAGGCTGTCGCTGTCGCTGTTGAAAAGTTGTTCAGCCACCGGGACGGCTCTGCCGATGTTCTCGGCTACGCGGATTCGTGCATTTCGCAGTGTCTTGTCGGGCGGCTGGATAGGCTCTTGCTGACCTTAATGCAGCGAACATGACAGACCAGTCAAAGTGAGCCCCCCCGTGGCTGGCTGTGGCCTATAATTCCCACACCATTCATAAAGTGACCCTAAAAACTCAAAGTACTCTTCAAATACATTTTTCCCCCAACTGTGTTTATATTTAGGTAGTTATTTTCACGTTTATCCAAGTTCAGAGTCCTATCTCCCAATGAGAGGATTTTTATTTTGTTATTTGACACTATAAACATACACTGACCTCCTCGAGCTTTTATTTTGGTACTTCCGGTTACCGACATTAATTTGCTATTAGCTAAATATTTAGTTTCACCCGAAACATTTAGATTTAACATTTAGATTTGATTTAGATTTAACATTTATTTAGACTTAACATTTAGATTTAGATTTAATATTTTAGATTTAACATTTAGGATTTAGATTTAGATTTAACATTTAGATTTGATTTAAATATTTAGATTTAACATTTAGATTTAGATTTAGATTTAACATTTAGATTTAGATTTAACATTTAGATTTAGATTTAGATTTAACTTTAGATTTATATTGTACATTTAGATTTAGATTTAACATTTAGATTTAGATTTAGCTATATACTTTAAACATTTAACATTTAGGTGTAACATTATATTTGGATTTAACTATTTAAAATATTTCCAAGTTGACAATATGTTGTAAATGTGCAAGAAAGTGACCTCAAATTTCATACCGGTTTTTAAACACTTATTTAAAGCTAAATTGACAAAATGTTGCTGTTATTTTCAGCACGAGCCGCTTTACAAACGGCGCCCCATACATATCATGCTAATTTTCAAGTTCATAATTTTATTTAGAGGTTGTACCAGAATAGCTGCATGTGTTTTTTTTCTTTTCACCCTGTGTGTTGAGCTCTCTGTTTTAGCTACAGAGTGAGACATCTCTCTTCTGTTCCATTTTTGACTACTAGCCAGTCAGAAGCAGAGTATGAGGGTCCTGACAGTACCTAGGAAAGGACTACTAGCCAGTCAGAAGCAGAGTATGAGGGTCCTGACAGTACCTAGGTAAGGACTACTAGCCAGTCAGAAGCAGAGTAGAGGGTCCTGACAGTACCTATGGAGGACTACTAGCCAGTCAGAAGCAGAGTATGAGGGTCCTGACAGTACCTGGTAGGGACACTAGCCAGTCAAAGAAGAGCATGAGGGTCCTGACAGTACCTAGGTAGGACTACTAGCCAGTCAGACAGAGCATGAGGGCCCTGACAGTACCTAGGTAAGGACTACTAGCCAGTCAAAGCGGAGTATGAGGGCCCTGACAGTACCTAGGAAGGACTACTAGCCAGTCAGAAGCAGAGTATGAGGCCCTGACAGTACCTAGGTAAGGACTACTAGCCAGTCAGAAGCAAGTATGAGGTCCTGACGTCCCTAGGTAAGGACTACTAGCCAGTCAGGGCAGAGTATGAGGGTCCTACCAGTACCTAGGAAAGGACTACTACCAGTCAGAAGCAGAGTATGAGGGTCCTGACAGTACCTAGGTAGGGACTACTAGCCAGTCAGAAGAAGAGCTGAGGGTCCTGACAGTACCTAGTAGGGACTACTAGCCAGTCAGAAGAAGCGCATGAGGTCCTGACAGTCTGGATGCCTACTAGCCGTCAGAAGCAGAGCATGAGGGCCCTGACAGTACCTAGGTAAGGACTACTAGCCAGTCAGAAGCAGAGTATGAGCCCTGACAGTACCTAGAAAGGACTACTAGCCAGTCAGAAGCAGAGTATGAGGCCCTGACAGTACCTAGGTAAGGACTACTAGCCAGTCGAAGCAGAGTATGAGGTCCTGACAGTACCTAGGTAAGGACTACTACCAGTCAGAAGCAGAGCATGAGGCCCTGACAGTACCTAGGTAAGAGATACTAGCCAGTCGAGCAGAGTATGAGGGCCCTGACGTACCTAGGAAAGGACTACTAGCCCTCAAAGCAGAGTATGAGCCCTGACAGTACCTATGTAAGGACTACTTACCATCAAAGCAGAGTATGAGGTCCTGACAGTACCTAGGTAAGGACTACTAGCCATTCAGGAGCAGAGTATGAGGGTCCTGACAGTACCTAAGGTAGGAGGTAATGATTCAGCAAAGGGTTGAAATGGAGAACAAAAAGATAACTGTATTGGGTGAAACATAATTTATGTGCATAGATG
The DNA here is from genome assembly GCF_008692095.1 of Etheostoma spectabile. Classification (NCBI taxonomy): domain Eukaryota; kingdom Metazoa; phylum Chordata; class Actinopteri; order Perciformes; family Percidae; genus Etheostoma; species Etheostoma spectabile. The sequence goes on from NW_022605573.1 coordinate 598,541, forward strand.
GATACCACTGGGTGATAAAAAAAAAAAAAAAAAAGCTATAAATTCTCATATTCTCTCTGCTCATGCACTATTGAACACAGCTATCTGTAATCCGGCAACATCTCCAGAGCTCAGGTATAATGTTATTGAGAAAAATTGTTTTTGCAAAACATACGCTTACCATCCAAAATCGCTGCTAAAGACGCACCTTTTCCTGTAGCTTTTAACCCTCGTTAACCTGGATTCGGATGTTTTAAAGTGTTGTTGTTCAAGATTCAAGATATTTATTTGTCATATGCACAGATTTTACACCATGCAATGATATTCTTAAGTTTGCAACGTTTCCCACAATATAAAAATGTACACAATATACACACAATATATTTAAAAGATTCAGGTATAAAATTGCATGCAGCAGCAAGACATTAAAAACATTTTATAAAGCATATGCACAGCATATGTTTGTCTCCCTGGGATTCACTTTGGTTGTAATGCATATTTTTATACTTGTTATTTATGTATTTGACATCGACCTTGTTCAGCACTTTGGTCAACTGTTGTTTTTAAATGTTCTATAGAAAATTGAAATTGAAATTGACATCCACCCTGCGACTCCAGAGTAGTTTATACATGTAGCGCTTTTTAAAAATCGTATTCTTTGCATTTTATGTATATCTTTGATATCCTTAAAATTAGTTGAATGTGCTCTGTCTTGGTTCCTTTTTGGTCTCTTTCCTTTTTAATTAATGTGTTATGTATATAGTCTTGATAGTTAACTGTCGCTTCTACCTCCATGTTTGGCAAACGTAATGAACAGATTGTGAAAAAAAATTTAAAAATTTAAAAATTAACGCTTCATCAGTCACAAAAAGTCCAGCCAGCGATTACCTTTTTCACTACATGGAATATTAAGTGTAGGACCCTTCTCATACCACAATATCAATTCATATGGATATATAACCCAGCCATGGTACTAGATCTACGTAATTTCTAGGGTCCAAGAAAACAAATGCTAGTGATGAGACTATTATACTAGGGTGGCAGTAGGGAGTTTGGTTGGGAACCGGAGGGTCTCTGGTTCAAGTCCCCGTGTGGACCAAAAGTACGGCGTGTGGATTGGTGGCTGGAGAGATGCCACTTCACCTCCTGGGCACAAGGCACCGTACCCCCCCACTCCATCTCTCCATAAGTGCATGTATAAATCCTGAGCATGTGTGTGTAGTTCAGGACTGCGTGTAAACTAACAAAGTATGGACACAAGTTATTACAATGTAAATTGTGATTTCCCCATAGGGGAATTAAAAATAAGAAATTATTCAGATAACAGCTGGTCTATTTCAGAATATACTGTGGGAGGTATGTGCACTATAATGCCAGAAACATGATTCATTGTATCATAAAAATGTGTTCTTTAGAAGATGTTTTCCTGACCCCAGAGACTACAATCTAGACCCTCCTCCTGGGGTCCTGGTTACCGAGGACGTTACTGTGGCAGCTTTGGGAAAAGAAACCTGCCTGAACAAGCCTCCATTTCCCAGCCTCCTCCTCTGCATTATTACTGAGCAGACTTCAGCGTAGCGTCCCAGCTGGAGACTGAGCCGGCCCCGGCTGTGAATCCAGAAGACATCTGTCCTCACTGGGATCATGATGTGCTCTGTGTAGAACTAATAACCAAATCTCCATGTTTCTCCCCTCCGCGGTTCCTTTTCCTCCTTCACCGCTTCAAATTATTCATTTCCTCGCTCCCAACCAACTTGTCTGTGTCTACATTTCCTTCATCCTTCCCTCCGGGGCGGCAACAAAGAATTGTTTTAATTTTTAATAGTCAACTAATGGGTAGATTAATTTCCAGAATCAATCGGTGAGTTGTCTGGTCTCTAAAATGTCAAGAAATGGTGAAAAATGTCCATCAATGTTTCCCCGAAGCCCAAGATGACGTCCTCAAATGTCCTGTCTTGTCAACAACTCAAAGATATTCAGTTTCCAGACATGGAAAATTCATATAGATTGCTATCCCTATCTATATATCTATATATAGAGAGAGAGATATATACAGTATATCTATGTAGATAGATATATCTATCTATGTATCTATCGAGAGATATATACAGTATATCTATATAGATATATAGAGAGCTATCTATCTATCTATCTATCTATCTATCTATCTATCTATCTATCTATCTATCAGTACAGTAAGGGTTTTTATAGTGCACATATTACTATTCATGATTATAACTCTCATTCTTTTTCTTATAAGACTTTCTGTATATGTTTTTCTATGTCTAATGTTTATTCTGATGTGCGTGATTATTTTTTCATTTGAGCTGCTATAACAAGGGAATTTGGGAATTCCACAGTGTGGGATTATTAAAGTCTATCTTATCAAAAAAAGGGATGTTGATTGATTTAATGGTTGACAACTAATCGATTCAGCTTTACTTCCCTCCTTTCGTTCCCCCTCCTATGGACTCATGTCCTCCCTTTCCTCCCTTGTCTCCTGTTCTCACATACATTTACATCCATCTCCCATTTCTTTCCCTACCTCCTTCTCTCACCTCCTCTCCAACTCCTCCCCTCCCCCCCCACACCTCCCTTCCCTGATCTTTTTACCTCTATACACCTTATTGCGTGTCTCTCACCCTTTTCCTCCCAATCCCTTTTCGCCCTCCCACCTCTACCCCATGAGTTATAACAGATAAGTAAGGAGTTATCTTAAGCTCTGCTCTTCTTCCTAGAAAGTAATTTGGCTGTGGGTCTCTAAGTCACCCCCAACTGTCACCCGGCAACCGCCTCTATCACCAGGCGGCCATCTATCTCCTCCTCCTCCTGGTTAAATCCCTCTGCTGCCCGACACACACACACACACACACACACACACACACACACACACCCACACACACCCACCACAAGACACACACACACACCACAAGACACACTGCAATTTAAGATTAACACGCAAACACTTTGACGTCTGAAGTGTATGTTGTTGCACATACATACCAGAATACACACATGCACACACTTATACACAAACAATGATTTTTCGGATTGTGTCCTCTTATCAGTCCAGACAGACAGCTACTAAACTAAACTAAAGTGCTACACACTAGCATTGGTGAAAATGTGTGTGTGTGTGTGTGTGTGTGTGTGTGTGTGTGTGTATTTGTGTCTTTGTGTGTGTACACTGGTTTTATGTATTTGCATGAACATGCCCTGTGTATCTCTATTTAATATCTCTGTGAGCATCTATTTGTGTGTGTGTGTGTGTGTGTATGTGTGTGTATTTGGGGTTTCCAGCTGTACTGCAAATAATGTTAGCACAGCCGACTCAGGGCTTAGGCATAAAGGACACAGCTGGTGAGGAAACAACGCAGCGAAGAAGACGGGATGGGGAGAAGGAAAAAGAAAAGATGGACAGAGGGAGACACAGGGGGAACAAACAGAGAGAAACAAACAGAGAAGAGAGGGAAAGGAAAGGAAAAACAGTAAGAGACAGGGAGGCAGCGAGGGAGGTCGACTTTAATGGACTGTTCTGCATTCAGGGTGTAGCTGGAGGCTTTTGGAAACCTCTGCACACTGTGTCTATTACTCTGGTAGAAGGGCGAGAGCAGCTACAATGCCGCGCTTCTGACTACATATCTCATCACAGTGATCGTTTTCAGCGACGACCCACGCCTGCCCGAAGCATTTCAGCACGCTGTCAGACCACAGGCAAACTCTGTTAACTGTGCCCCCGCCTGATCCAGGCAGGACGGGGGGGACGGAGAGACACCTTATCTTACTCAATAATTCAACTTTAAGACAGCAATGCACCAGCCAGGTTCCCTGCATACTGAGTCGTAACCACACGACTCAATGTATGAACGAGAGAACACATCTGAATGAACAAGGCACCGGATGTCTTCCACCAGCTGCTAGGGTTGGGTACTGAGACCCGGTGCTAATATGGCACCGGCGTAATCGACCGTCATTTACTGAACCGACTAGCAACGCCGATTTCGGTGCTTCATATTTTGGTGCCAGCTAAATGCCTGAGCTGCTCCCTGAGGCCCTGAAACGGACTTTATAAGCAACCAAAACGCTGCAGCATGTGCTACTATATGGTAAGGTGACCAGATTTCTCAGACAAAATCCGGGGACTTTTCAGCTCAGAAGCAGATTTACCTCTAAAATACGTCATGTTTTTATTTTTGTGAAACTTAAAACTGTTTCACCCAACAGACAACATTACGGAAAGGATTTCTAAGGAGGTCGACCTTTCTGTTAATGATTAAGATCCTTTTTTAAAACAGAAAAGTCCGCAAAATTGTGTTTGCTAAACCCACCAGACTCCATGTAAATAATCAGTGATTTTAGCATGGTAAAACACGGCTTTCTAAAACATCTCTGAACTCTGAGCAGCACTGCTCAATCGGATCCGTTTGGTCAGTGTTTTCTTTCTTTCACTCCAATTTTGGGTCTGTCAGTCACAGTGAAAACCGGAGACTGTCCCCGGAAACCGGGTACGTCTGGTCACCCTACTTTATGGCAGGTAACGTTGACGTTAGCCTACCGTTAGCTAGCAGCTGGTTTAAAGCTACAGCGTGTAGTTTCTGTTTTTCATAGAGAAAAATTCAAGCGAATCAAAAGGTATCGCTGTCGACCATGTGAAAGTTCTCTCCTCTTTTTTGGGGATGTCTGAGGCATAATGTGTCATCACTTTGAAGTGCATATTCCCAGGAGAGAAACATTGCTATGCAGTTCTCCAGCGAGCGGGTCCTGTTAGCCAGCTACTACAGATCTGTGTGCTCTGTTGCATCACAGAATGCAAAGCACACCTGGCAACAGCAGCTCCATGAAAATGAAAATTACTACCATCTATTTCTAAAATAAATTAAGTGTAAGATCTCTATACCATTAAATTCTGGGTGTAATTACATTTAATAGCATTTGAAAAGAAACAATGAAATGGTTTCTACACAGTATCAGACTAAATAAATTTAATGGTCTTAAATTAGTGTTAGTTGTGAATCCGGGGGGGGGGTTGGGGGGGGAGTCAGAAGAAGTGGCTAAGACACTGAAAAAATGTACCAAAATCACACGGGAATAAGTGGCAAAACGATTGGATAAACGCGCCAAAAAATCCAGAAAAATTGGCAAAAACATTAGAAAATACACCAAAAAACACATCAAAGTAAAGGACAACAAGTAACATGGTTGAGGGGACGAGAACACCATCTATTTTTAACAAAATGAAATTTGGATCGCACTGAAGCTCACACAGGAGAAAAGACAAAAACAAAGTGGAGGACGTCTGTGACCCATGTTAAATAGTACTAACATATATATCATCATCATATACAAATAATGTTATTAAATGAGTAATACATTTTACTTTTGACATGATGTTCTTTTTTTGCTTCAGTCAGTGACTGTTGCTATACTTAGGTTTTGTTTGAGTATTGTAATGGAAAATTACATTTAACCAATGATTCTCATGTTAATAATTCATAATAACATCACTGGATATAAACCAGTGTATTACTGATTGTATTGACACAGAACTGCAGTCACTCTGTAACTTTGTGCATTGTGAGAGCTGTTCTTGTCACCTTTTGATTGTTCTCTGCAGAAAATTAAACCTTCTCCGAAGACTAAGCTTCGATTCAGTTTGCAGCCTGCCTTTATTCTGTTTCAACAAAGTCCCACTTCCGACCAAATTCCTCTCCCTCCCTTCCAAACCTCCACCACAGTATCTTGACACAAATCTAATTCCATACCAACCTGTTCTCACTCCCAAAATCCTAAAATAAGGACGCTTGGTGAGTGGCTGTCAGCGTCCGATACGACGCAAAAAATCCCCCTTCAGCGTCGGGCGGCGATATTACGACTCCCACTACGCCACAACTCGGCCTTCAACAGCATTTATTGGCCCAGCGTCCGTGCTTCTGCAAGGTAACGTAACCCCATTTTTAAACCAATCGGTTATCCTAACCCTTTAATGCCAAGTGTATCATATTGGATACGCGTGTCCTCAGTGTGAAAGCCTGATCTATCAAGTAATCCCCAAAATTCTAATTCTTTGAATCCGGGGTGTTAATTCGACTTTCTCACAAATAATATTAAATGAAACATCACTTTGCACAAAGGAGGTTTTTTGCATCATTTTTGACACATCTGGCTTTTATTGCAATTAACATCTCACCGTATGTGTTTTTTTTTTTTTTTTTAACTAACAAAAACATGAAGAACACAACTTATTTAACCACTCAATGTCAAATGCCTAACCCCAGCCATCGACCACTATGGCCACGCCAAGACCCAGAGGCCATATTGGGATCGTTATTTCGCCACTGGGCAGAGCAGCAGATATGACTATCTTGCCCCTCCCTCCTCCTCCTCATCCTCCCTTACACTGTAAAACAGCCTCAGTGCTGACAGATGTATTCTAAACTACAGGAACAGCAGTCGTGATCAGCACCACGAGTTGTTTGCCGAGGAAGAAGCAAAAGACATAAATTAGCCTTCTTTTATCCGTTTATCTTGTGCAGAGGCCCAACCTGCTGCCAGCTGCTGCTGTCAGGAGAATAGACAGCGTAAGATGAAGAGCACGAGTGGGACCGACTCTGCGTGTAGTCTGGACGCCGAGAAAACACAGAACACGCTGTTGTTTTGCTGTCTGCTGCACTATGAAGGTACTAGACGGCTGATTTGCTGTCTTCTGTCTCCAATCAGAACACTGAACGACGCCACCTGACCTCTGCCTCCCTTCATCCTTTTGTTTCCTGTTCTCTCTCTCTCTCCATCTTGTCTAAATGGCGTGCAAAAAAATGGCAGAACCACTGTCAGCCTCCACCTCTCTCCTTATTTTCTTTTTTCCATCTTCTTCTATTTTCCTTCTCCCTGTTTCCATTTAACCTGTCATCTCATCATCTCTGCATTTATCTGATAAAGCTGCCAGTGATACTTTTTTTTTTCCCCCTGGTTCAGATGTCAGTTATGCGGCTATAAGTCTCACATTGCCAGACCTTCCTCCACAGCGCTGTTGAGGAAGGTCTGTCTAGTCCACACATCATTGAGGGATGGGAAAAAAAAACGTGCTCTGGCATATTGGCATTTCTTCAACCCTCATGTTGTTCTTGGGTCAAATTGACCCGTTTTCAGTTAATTCTTTTTTTTGTCACAAAAAATGGGCCGTCGAAATATTCTGAAAATGTCAAAATTTTCAATAAACATACTGTTAAAAAAAAAGAAAATGTCAAAATTAATAATATCCAAAAAAAATAAAAAAATAAAAATAAAATAAAAAAAGCACGCAAAACATTGAAAAAGTGACCGAAATGTTGAAAAAAGCGATGATAATGTTGAAAAAAGTGACCAAAATGTTTGTTTTTTTCATGGTAGATGGGAAGACGACACAAGGGTTAAACCAACCACAATCGTCTTGGGCGGTGCTAAGCGCCGGACGGAGCCCCGGTGCCGCTGCTAATGAGTCTCAGGAAGGAACTTGTTTTGGTGGAACGTTAAAAAGTAGAAAACTCCAATTGGACAACTAGTCTAGCTAGCTGTCTGGATTTACCCTGCAGAGATCTGAGGACCAGTAACCATAGTCCTCAAATTGGACAGATAGTCGCTAGCTGTCTGGATTTACCCTGCAGAGATCTGAGACCAGGTAACCATAGTCCTCAGATTGGACAGATAGTCTAGCTAGCTGCCTGGATTTACCCTGCAGAGACCTGAGGAGCAGGTACAATAGTCCTCGATTGGACAGATAGTCTAGCTAGCTGTCTGGATTTACCCTGCAGAGATCTGAGAGCAGGTAACCATAGTCCTCAGATTGGACAAGTCTAGCTAGCTGTCTGGATTTACCCTGCAGAGACCTGAGGACCATAAACCATAGTCCTCAGATTGGACGGATAGTCTAGCTACTGTCTGGATTACCCTGCAGAGATCTGAGGACCAGTAACCATAGTCCCTCAGATTGGACAGATAGTCTAGCTAGCTGTCTGGATTTACCCTGCGAGATCTGAGGACCAGTAACCATAGCCCTCAAATTGGACAGATAGTCTAGCTAGGTCTGGATTTACCCTGCAGAGATCTGAGGACCAGGTAACCATAGTCCTCAGATTGGACAGATAGTCTAGCTAGCTGTCTGGATTTACCCTGCAGAGATCTGAGGACCAGGTAACCATAGTCCTCAGAAATCCACCAGAGGTTAGAACGCCAACACAGAGACAGAGGACGGGGACGGACATCTGGCCTAAAATGCGGCTGTTGCTATTTTATGATATGGTTCACAGCTCGTACCTGGTGTCAGTGCTGTGGGAGCTAGTGTGTGTTAATCCGGTCTCACTCCAAACTCGTCGAATACAGACGCTTGGTCGCTCTCAGCGTCAGATACCAACCCAAAAATCCCCATTAGCGTCTGTTTGGAACGTACGGGGCAGAGCAGCAGCTCAACGGCGGCGCTGTAAGATGACATAGTGTTAAGAGAGACAACAGTAGACAGTAGTACGGAAGACCAAAAATCTGTATTACGAGGCAGGTTGGGGGTCAAATAACACCGGACTTTCACCCGGGAGACCAGGGTTTATGTCCTGGTCTTGTTCTGCGTGTCACTGAAATGTACATTTTGCAACTCAACCCGCCATCTTTCCCTGAACCTATCTGTCTTGTTCTTGTGTGTATGTCCCGACCCTAGAGCGTCAAAAAGTGACGCCAAGACTCCCAACATAGCAAATATAACAAAGGGCTGGACGCTCAAGGAGACATTTTGTGTCTGTAACAAAAGACACCAGACCGAGTGCAACTGGTTGACGCGATGGGAGTGAGAATGTGTTGTGTGTGTGTGTGTGTGTGTGCGCGTGAGACCTTTTTACTTTTAGGTTTTGGGGGTTTTGTGTGTGGGCCAACGCCTCCTCCAACATTCACTATCCAGCCAAGCCAGAAAGATTCGGTTTAGCATTCCCCCCCCCACAATATCTGATGATAAAAGTCGCAAGCTGTGGCTCTGTATCAGCTTCTCAAGCCAGTGACTTCCTTCCCTCTTTGTCTCTACTGTGATCCTTTGTCTCCATGTTACTCCGACATTCTCTGTCTCGGCTTGCTACGCTGTTGTCAACATTTCTTTCTTATCATGCTTGGTGGTAAAGAAGCTAATTAGCTCAGCGATGGTGAGGCGCTGACACAGCACTGGAACTGACTGGCCGCCTTCCAGACAGGAGAGTGCACACGCACACACACACACACACACACGCACACGCACACGCACACGCACACACACACACCTTCTATCAAAAAAACAGGCACTCTACAGTGGTTTGTCAAATGACTCTCCATGCTGAGTGTGTGTGTGTGTGTGTGTGTGTGTGTGTGTGTGTGTGTGTGTGTGCGTGTGTGTGTACACTCTGGTATAATGACTTGCTGGGTGCAGTGAGCTGCAGTCTTGCTTAGGTTTTGAAGCCGAGCTCTCACGAGGCTCTTTCTGCATTGGTCACCAGTTTATATTTAGCAGAGTTGCCTCGCCTCTTTTCATACAGCAGCAGTGGCATTTACACAGAAGACGGGGAATTAAGACGACATAACTTTACATCAACAGTCACAACTGCCTCTTTAACAGTAATACACGGTGTGTATGCTGTGGTGATTCTCACTCGAGATGCAGCTCTCCTCACATTTGCCAGATGTATTATTGTCTTCCAATCCACAGTTATGCGTCTTAACATTCTTTCAATTTTAGTGTAGATAATTAGGGTTTATTTGTCCGAGGAGTCTCATGGAGATCTGCATAGTGAGTCGGTCACACAATCACAAATCCTCACCCAAATTAAAGAAACGCAAACGTTTTAAAGCATGTATGACGTGTAATAGAAGCTACAAACTGGCCAGGTTGAATTGTCATACACATCTACGGCTTCCCAACACACACTGGATGCACTCTGCAACACTGGGCTCTATGTTAAGACAGGGTGTGTCCAGGGTTGTACTTAGTGCCTCCAATAATCATAGGTGTGTTTTGGGCGTAACATGCAATCAACCAATCAGAGTGCCATCTCCCATT
>NW_022605573.1:608586-625092 GCF_008692095.1 Etheostoma spectabile
ACGCCATCTAATGGTGGTGTCCCTCCGTCCGTTAAAACGCGCCAGGAACATTTTTAAATGTGCGAGGGTAGCCGCTCTTGGGCCTTAACCCTCATGCGGCCTCGGTCAAAGTGAACCAGTTTTCTTAGACTGGGCATTTTAATTCCCAAAATACATGACTGTTCCACCCAACCTCTTTGGCAATAAGAAGCTCTTCCAATTTTTAAAGCATTTGAAAATTGTTTTTTGAAATATTTTGATAAATTTACATATTCCAGCTGTGGATTATCCATCAACATCCTTCCTTTAATTTTAGTCTCAAATAAGAATACTTTCCTATCAATGAGGTTTATTGCCCAGAATACCAAAATACTGTAAAAATAAGTTCCATAAATACATTAACTCAACAACAATTCCTTTTACTGTTGTGCTTTTGTAAAGGCCCATTAGGAAGAGCCTATTCTCTGTGTAACTTCGAGTTTTTTCCTGCACTTTAACGCTAAACAGCCAATCAGCACATTATTAGATAGTGGCTCCCTTGACGCCTGATGAAATTTACTCCTTAGAAGACAACACAAGGTGAGTTTAGCGGGTGCGTTCACAGTTAATTTAGCTGATAAATGTACCTGTGACGCGGGTACAGAGACCTTTAGCTGACGGTTGTTTCAAGCGGAGCGTTGGAGTAAGTTAGCAGAAGGTGGCGCGTCATGCGACGCCGGTTAAGTCAGGCGCCACCACAACTAGGTGAAGATGAGAAAGAAGGATTGTGCTTAGGGATATAAACCCTGTCTCCTTAAGTAGTACTCCCAGGACAGACACGCCCTTTCCTGTATTATTCTTGTTGTTCTCATAATCCACCTCCATCTATCTATCTATCCATCCATCCATCGGCATCCACCCACCCCTCCATCCATCCACCCATCAATCCACCCATCCATCCCATCCACCCATCCAACCTCCATCACCCATCCTCCATCCATCTCCTCCATCCATCCGACCCCTCCATCCATCATTCATCCACCATCCATCCACCCATCCATCCATCCACCATCATCCATCCAGACCAACTTCAAATGATCGGGTGGCACATTAGACATTTTAGACACCATGCATGGACAAAAAAAAAAGTCCAGGTTGAACCATCCCTAAATTTTGCTTTTAAAGTGTCTATTTTAAAGTCCCGTATTGCTCCTTTACAAAAAAAACCACTTTTGTAAGTTGCCTATCCATTATTTGAGTTACAGTACAACGAATTTTAGGATCCATATTCTATCAATATCAACACTGTATAACCAGGAGTCGTTTACATTACGGTATCTTGAGTTTTTCTTCGCTAAAAAGGTCGTTCTTCCCTCGTCCTCGCTTCTCCCTTCTGTCTCCTTGTCCTTGTCTCCACGCAGGGACTTCTATGTCTCTGTGTGTCCCGCCTGCATCGGCTGTCAGCGCTGACTGATGTCTATCGTTTGATCCTGTCGGAGTTTGTTGCCAGGTCTTGTATCTGTCACCATGACGGGGAAAAAAAAACCAATCTCATTTTTTTCAGCCACAAAGTTTCCCGCAACGCCCTCAGCGTGGAAAAACGTGCAAAGTGGAGCCTCTGTCGCCAGATTCATCCAATTGACCTGCCATTGTCATGCCGTGTGGTGTGTGTGTGTTGTGTGTGTTGTGTGTGGTGAAGATAGTGTAGGAGAGCACATTGTTTATGAAGATGTAAGTGTAGTGTGTGTGTTGTGTTGTGGTGTAGACCGATAGTAGTGTGAAATGCCGTATGTCATTTATCGTGTCCCTTTCAAGGTGCTGTGTGTGTGTGTGTGTGTTTGTGTGTGTGGTGGGTGTGTGTGTGTTTGGGTTGTGTTACAATAAGATTTGCACTGTATCGTGCATGCATGGTTGTGTGTGAATCTGTATTTGCATGCTTAACCTGTTGGTGTGTGTGTGGTGTGTGTGGTGTGTGTGTTTGTTGTGTGTGTGTGTCTGTGTGTGCGTCGAGCCCGACCACTCTTTCTATGTACGCCACATTATCACGACAAAGGTTCACAGGATGACTCCCAAGCAATCAACTACTTTTTAGAACAAATACGAAAACGGTAATGCCATAAAATTGGGTCCTATAATTTTATTTTATTTGATTTCTTGTAAGACAAGGGTAGTTTTGGGTCTTGAAAATTATTAAAGTGCTCATTCCTACTGTGGCGCCGTTGTTGTAAAGCGGCTCGTGCTGAAAAAATAACAGCAACATGTTGTCACATTTAGCTTTAAATAAGTGTTTTAAAAACCCGGTGTCTGAAATTTTGAGGGCCACTTTTCTTGCACAGTTACAACAACTATTTGTCACCTTGATATTTTTAAATAGTTCAATCCAATATTAACTGTTAAACCTAAATGTTTAAATGTTAAATCTCTATGCTAAATCTCAATCTAAATGTTTAAATCCTTAATCTAAATGTGTAAATCTAAATCTAATGTTAAATCTAAATCTAAATCTAAATGTTAAATCTATATTAAACTAAATCTAAATGTTAAATCTAAATCTAAATCTACATGTAATCTAATATTAAATCTAAATCTAATGTTTACATCTAAATCTAAATCTAATTTACATTAATATTCATCCTAATCTAAATGGTGAAAGTGCTAAATCTAAATCTAATATTAAATCTAAATCTAATGTTAAACCTCAATCTACATGTTAACTCTACATCTAAATCTAAATGTTAAATCTAAATATTTAAATCTAAATCTAAATGTTAATCTAATCTAAATGTTAAATCTAAATCTAAATCTAACTGGTAAATCTAAATTTTTCGGTGAAACTAAAAATTGCTAATATGCAAATGAATGTCGGTGTTTAACGGCGGAAGTACCCAAATAAAAGCTCGAGGAGGTAGTGTATGTTTATAGTGTCAATAACATAAAATCCTCTCCATTGGTGATATGGACCTTGAAACTTGGATAACCGTGCAATAACTACCTAAATAATACACACAGTTGGGGAAACTGTATTGAAGATACTTTGAGTTGTTTAGATGGTCCTTTATGATTGGTGTGGGAAGGTTCTTCGCCACATATGAGGGGGGTCTCACTTGAGCTGGTCGTGTCCTGTTCGTTGGCTTAAGGGTGCAGCCAGAGCCTATCCCGCCCGCCCCCGACAAGACATGGCGAAAGTTTCCAACCTGATTCCGTTTGCAGAACCATCGGCAGAGCCGCCCGGTGTCTCTGAACAACTCTTCACAGCGCCAGCAACGCCTCAGGGCCACCCTCTAACTGTTTTCCAAATCACGACTGTAGCAACCCCTGTTCAAGGCTAACTTAACTAAACTAGCTAACGGTACTAGCCATAGAGAGATTGCTACTACCTTGACAACAGACAATGCTAGCTCCGTGATTTGGAAAACATGCTTACCGAGGTGGCCTGCGGTGGCCCCGAGGCTGTCGCTGTTGGCTGTTTTCAGTATAAGTGATAAGGCTCTTTGCTGACCTTAATGCAATCGAACATGACAGACCATCAAAGTAGCCCCCCCCCCTTTGAACTTTGAATTTTGAATGTCACTTTTATGAATGGTTGTGGGATTATAGCCAGCCAAGAGGGGGGCTCACTTTGACTGGTCCTGTCCATGTTCGATTGCATTAAGTCCGCAAAGCCTATCCCCGCCCGCACCCCGACAAGGCACGGTACTGTTGGCCATGGTCACTCTGCGAATGTCTAACGAATCAGCGTTAAGCCGAGAACATCGCAGAGCCGTCCTGGTGGCTTGTACAAACTTAATTAAACAGCACGCGACAGCCTCAGGGCCACCGCAGGCCACCTCGGTAACTGTTTTCCAATCACGGAGCTAGCATTGTCTTGTTGTCAAGGTATTAGCAATCTCTACTGGCTAGCTACCGTTAAGCTAGTTTAGTTAAGTTAGCCTTGCAACAGGAGGGTTTGCTAGCTCCGTGATTTGGACAACATGCTTACCGAGGTGCCTGCGGTGGCCCTGAGGCTGTGCTGTCGCTGTTGAAAAGTTGTTCCGCCACCGGGACGGCTCTGCCGATTTCTCTGGCTAACGCGGATTCGTTGGACATTTTCGCAGGTCCTGTCGGGGCGGGCGGGTATAGGCTGCTCTGCTGACCTTAATGCAGCGAACGTGACAGACCCAGTCAAATGAGCCCCCCCGTGGCTGGCTGTGGCTATAATTCCCACCATTCATAAAGTGACCACAAAAACTCAAAGTACTCTTCAGAATACAGTTTTCCCCCAACTGTGTTTAGTATTTTATGGGTAGTTATTTTCACGGTTATCCACGTTCAGAGTCCATATCTCCCAATGAGAGGATTTTTATTTGTTATTTGACACCTATAAACATACACTGACCTCCTCGAGCTTTTATTTTGGTACTTCCGGTTACCGACATTAATTTGCATATTAGCTAATATTTAGTTTCACCGCGAAACATTTAGATTTAACATTTAGATTAATTGATTTAGATTTTATAACATTTAGATTTAGATTTAACATTTAGATTTAGATTTATATTTAGATTTACATTTAGATTTGATTTAGTTAGATTTAACATTGTAGATTGATTTAATATTTAGATTTAACATTTAACGATTTAGGATTTAAGTTAATTTAGATTTAACATTTATTTAGATTTAGATTAACTTAGATTTAGATTTTACATTTAACATTTAGATTTAGATTTAACATTTAGATTATTTAGCATAATATCTTTAACTTAACATTTAGTTAACATTATATTTGGATTTACTATTAAAATATTTCCAAGTTGCAATATTGTTGTAATGTGCAAGAAGTGACCTCAAATTTCATACCAGGTTTTTAAACATTATTTAAAGCTAATGTACAAACATGTTGCTGTTATTTTCAGCACAGCCGCTTTCAAACGGCGCCCCAACATATCCATGCTATTTTCAAGTTCATAATTTTATTTAGGAGGTGTACCAGAATAGCTGCATGTGTTTTTTTTCTTTTCAACCCTGTGTGTTGAGCTCTCTGTTTTAGCTACGCAGTGAGACATCTCTCTTCTGTTCCATTTGTGACTACGTAGCCGTCAGAAGCAGAGTATGAGGGTCCTGACAGTACCTAGGAAAGGACGTACTAGCCATCAAGGCAGAGTATGAGGGTCCTGACAGTACCTAGTAAGGACTACTAGCCTCAGACAGAGTATAGCCTACGTACTAGGAAGGACTCTACCGTCGAGCAGATGAGGGTCCTGACTACCTAGTAGGGACTACTAGCCAGTCAGAAAGAGCATGAGGGTCCTACAGTACCTAGGTAGACTACTAGCCACGTCAAAGCAGAGCATGAGGTGCCGGTCAGTACCTAGTAAGGACGCTACTATCCATCAGAGCGGAGTATGAGGCCCTGACAGTACCTAGGAAAGGACTACTAGCCAGTCAAAGCAGAGTAGGTGAGCCCTGACAGTACCTATGTAAGGACTACTAGCCATCAGAAGCGAGTATGAGGTCCTGACAGTACCTAGTCGGACTACTAGCCAGTCAGGATCAGAGTACTGAGGGTCCCTGAAGTACCTAGGAAAGGACTACTAGCCAGTCAGAAGCAGAGTATGAGGGCCTGACGTACCTAGGTAGGACTACACCAGTCAGAAAAGGCATGAGGGCCTGACAGTACCTGGTAGGACTACTACCAGTCACGAGCATGGGCCGCACTACAGGTAGACTATTGTCCAGTCAGCCATCATGAGCCATGCAGTACCTGGTATGACTATGGCTCAGTAACGGTAAGGCCCTGACGTACCTGGGGCTACTACCAGTCAGAGCATATGAGCGAGTACCTAGGTGATCCCGTCAGAACAGAGTTGAGTCCTGACAGACCTAAAGGCTCGCCGTCAGAGCAAGCATGACCTACATACCTAGTAGGATATAGCCAGTGAGGTATTAGGCGCAGTACCTAGGACGGACTACTGCCAGTCACAGTAATCTGATCTTTTAGCAGAATAGTCTAATCAGAAACTACTAGCCAGTATAGCAGAGTCTAGGCCTGAAGTACCAGGTGATTAATGATACAGGGTAAATGGAGAAAAAAAAGAGTAACATTTATTGGGTAAAACATAATTTATGTGCATAGGAGATAACCACTGGTGATAAAAAAAAAAAAAAAGCTATATTCTCATATTCTCTCTGCTCATGCACTATTGAACACAGCTATCTGTAATCCGGCACATCTCCAGAGCTCAGGTATAATGTTATTGAGAAAATTGTTTTTGGCAAAACTACGCTTACCACTCCAAATCGCTGCTAAAGACGCACCTTTTCCTGTAGCTTTTAACCCTCGTTAACCTGGATCGGATGTTTTTAAAGTGTTGTGTTCAAGATTCAGATATTTATTTGTCATATGCACAGATTTTACACCATGCAATGATATTCTTAAGTTTGCACGTTTCCCACAATATAAAAATGTACACAATATACACACAATATATTTAAAAGATTCAGGTATAAATTGCATGCAGCAGCAAGACATTAAAAACACTTTTATAAAGCATATGCACAGCATATGTTTGTCTCCCTGGATGTCACTTTGGTTGTAATGCATATTTTTTATACTTGTTATTTATGTATTTGACATCGACCTTGTTCAGCACTTTGGTCAACTGTTGTTTTTAATGTTCTATAGAAAATTGAAATTGAAATTGACATCCACCCTGCGACTCCAGTAGTTTTATACATGTAGCGCTTTTTAAAATCGTATTCTTTGATTTTATGTATATCTTTGATATCCTTAAAATTAGTTGAATGTGCTCTGTCTTGGTTCCTTTTGGTCTCTTTCCTTTTTAATTAATGGTTATGTATATAGTCTTGATAGTTAACTGTCGCTTCTACCTCCATGTTTTGGCAAACGTAATGAACAGATTGTGAAAAAAAATTTAAAATTTAAAATTAACGCTTCACTCAGTCACAAAAAGTCCAGCCACGCTTACCTTTTTCACTACAGGAATTTAAGTGTAGGACCCTTCTCATACCACAATTCAGCTTCATAGGGATATATAACCCAGCCATGGTACTAGATCTACGTAATTTCTAGGGTCCAAGAAACAAATGCTAGTGATGAGACTATTATACTAGGGTGCAGTAGGAGTTTTGGTTGGGAACCGGAGGGTCTCTGATTCAAGTCCCCGTGTGGACCAAAAGTACGGCGTGTGGATTGGTGGCTGGAGAGATGCCACTTCACCTCCTGGTCACAAGGCCCCGTACCCCCCCCCTCCATCTCTCCATAATTGCATGTAAATCCTGAGCATGTGTGGGTGTAGTTCAGGACTGCGTGTAAACTAACAAAGTATGACACAAGTTATTACAATGTAAATTGTGTATTCCCCAGGGAATTAAAAATAAGAATTATTCAATAACAGCTGGTCTATTTCGAATATACTGTGGAGGTATGTGCACTATAATGCCAAAACATGATTCTTGTATCATAAATGTGTTCTTTAGAGATGTTTTCCTGACCCCAGAGACTACAATCTAGACCCTCCTCCTGGGGTCCGGTTACCGAGGACGTTACTGTGGCAGCTTTGGGAAAAGAAACCTGCCTGAACAAGCCTCCATTTCCCAGCCTCCTCCTCTGCATTATTACTGAGCAACTTCAGCGTAGCGTCCCAGCTGGAGACTGAGCCGGCCCGGCTGTGAATCCAGAAGACATCTGTCCTCACTGGGATCATGAGGTCGCTGTGTAGAACTAATAACCAAATCTCCATGTTTCTCTCCTCCGCGGTTCCTTTTTCCTCCTTCACCACCGCTTCAATTATTCATTTCCTCGCTCCCAACCAACTTGTCTGTGTCTACATTTCCTTCACTTCCTCCGGGGCGGCAACAAAGATTGTTTTTTAATTTTTAATAGCCAACTAATGGGTAGATTAATTTCCAGATCAATCGTGAGTTGTCTGGTCTCTAATGTCACGAAATGGTGAAAAATGTCCATCAATGTTTCCCCGAAGCCCAAATGACGTCCTCAAATGTCCTGTCTTGTCACCAACTCAAAGATATTCAGTTTCCAGACATGGAAATTCATATATATGCTATCCCTATCTATATATCTATATATAGAGAGAGAGATATATACAGTAATATCTATGTAGATATAGATCTCTATCTATGTATCTATCGAGAGATATATACAGTATTCTATATGATATATATAAGAGCTATCTACTATCTACCTATCTATCTATTCTATCTATCTATCTATCTATCATTACAGTAAGGGTTTTATAGTGCACATATTACTATTCATGATTATAACTCTCATTCTTTTTCTTATAAGACTTTCTGTATATGTTTTTCTATGTCTATGTTTATTCTGATGTGCTGATTATTTTTTTCATTTGAGCTGCTATAACAAGGGAATTTGGGAATTCCACAGTGTGGGATTATTAAAGTCTATCTTATCAAAAAAAGGATGTTGATTGATTTAGGTTGAACTAATCGATTCAGCTTTACTTCCCCCTTTCGTTCCCCCTCCTTGGACTCATGTCCTCCCTTTCCTCCCTTGTCTCCTGTTCTCACATACATTTACATCCATCTCCCATTCTTTCCCTACCTCCTTCCTCCACCTCCTCCCAACTCCTCCCTCCCCCCCCACACCTCCCTTCCCTGATCTTTTTACCTCTATACACCTATTGCGTGTCTCTCACCCTTTTCCTCCTCCCAATCCCTTTTTCGCCCTCCCACCTCTACCCCATGAGTTATAACAGATAGTAAAGAGTTATCTTAAGCTCTGCTCTTCTTCTAGAAAGTATTTGGCTGTGGGCTCTAAGTCCCCCCCAACTGTCACCCGGCAACCGCCTCTATCACCAGGCGGCCATCTATCTCCTCCTCCTCCTGGTTAATCCCTCTGCTGCCCGCCACACACACACACCACACAACACACACACACACACACCCCACACACACCCACCACAAGACACACCACACACCCACAAGACCCACTGCAATTTAAGATTAACACGCAAACACTTTACGTCTGAAGTGTATGTTGTTGCACATACATACCAGAATACACACATGCACACACTTATACACAAACAAGGATTTTTCGGATTGTGCCTCTTATCAGTCCAGACAGACAGCTACTAACTAAACTAAAGGCTACACCCTAGCATTGGTGAAATGTGGTGTGTGTGTGTGGTGTGTGTGTTGTGGTGTGTGTGTATTTTGTTTTTGTGTGTGTACACTGGTTTTATGTATTTGCATGAACATGCCCTGTGTATCTCTATTTAATATCTCTGTGAGCATCTATTTGTGTGTGGTTGGTGTGTGGTATGTGTGTATTTGGGGTTTCCAGCTGTACTGCAAATAATGTTAGCACAGCCGACTCAGGGCTTAGGCATAAAGGACACAGCTGGTGAAACAACGCAGCGAAGAAGACGGGATGGGGAGAAGGAAAAAGAAAGATGGACAGAGGGAGACACAGGGGGAACAAACAGAGGAAACAAACAGAGAAAGAGGGAAAGGAAAGGAAAACAGTAAGAGCAGGGAGGCGCGAGGGGAGGGTCGCCTTTAATGGACTGTTCTGCATTCAGGGTGTCTCTGAGGCTTTTGGAAACCTCTGCACACTGTTCTATTACTCTGGTAGAAGGGGCGAGAGCAGCTACAATGCGCGCTTCTGACTACATATCTCATCACAGTGATCGTTTTCAGCGACGACCCACGCCTGCCCGAAGCATTTCAGCACGCTGTCAGCCACAGGCAACTCTGTTAACTGTGCCCCCGCCTGATCCAGGCAGGACGGGGGACGGAGAGAACACCTTATCTTACTCAATAATTCAACTTTAAGACAGCAATGCCCCACCATGTCCCTGCATACTGAGTCGTAACCACACGACTCAATGTATGAACGAGAACACATCTGAATGAACAGGCACCGATTCTTCCACCAGCTGCTAGGTTGGTACTGAACCGGTGCTATATGGCACCGGCGTAATCGACCGTCTTTACTGAACCACTAGCAACGCCGATTTCGGTGCTTCATATTTTGGTGCCAGCTAAATGCCTGAGCTGCTCCCTGAGGCCCTGAAACGGACTTTATAAGCAACCAAACGCTGCAGCTGTGCTACTTTATGGTAAGGTGACCAGATTTCTCAGACAAATCCGGGGACTTTTCAGCTCAGAAGCAATTTACCTCTAAAATATTCATGTTTAT
Source organism: Etheostoma spectabile (assembly GCF_008692095.1). NCBI lineage: Eukaryota > Metazoa > Chordata > Actinopteri > Perciformes > Percidae > Etheostoma > Etheostoma spectabile. Next base: position 618,728 of record NW_022605573.1, read on the forward strand.
TTTTGTGAACTTAAAACTGTTTTCACCCAACAGACAACATTACGAAAGATTTCTAAGGAGTCGACCTTTCTGTTAATGATTAAGATCCTTTTTTAAACAGAAATCCGCAAATTGTGTTTGCTAAACCCACCAGACTCCATGTAAATATCATGATTTTAGCATGGAAAACACGGCTTTCTAAAACATCTCTGAATCTGAGCACACTGCTCAATCGGATCCGTTTGGTCAGTGTTTTCTTCTTTCTTTCACTCAATTTTGGGTCTGTCAGTCAGTAAAACCGGAGACTGTCCCCGGAAACCGGGTACGTCTGTCACCCTACTTTTGGCAGTAACGTTGACGTTAGCCTACGTTAGCTAGCAGCTGGTTTAAAGCTACAGCTTGTAGTTTCTGTTTTTCATAGAGAAAATTCCAAGCGAATCAAAAGGTATCGCTGTCGCCATGTGAAAGTTCTCTCCTCTTTTTTGGGGATGTCTGAGGCATAATGTGTCATCACTTTGAAGTGCATATTCCCAGAGAGAAACATGCTATCAGTTCTCCAGCGAGCGGTCCTGTTAGCCAGCTACTACAGATCGTGTGCTCTGTTGCATCACAGAATGCAAAGCACACCTGGCAACAGCAGCTCCATGAAAATGAAATTACTACCTCTATTTCTAAAATAATTAAGTGTAAGATCTCTAAACCATTAAATTCTGGGTGTAATTACATTTAATAGCATTTGAAAAGAAACAATGAAATGGTTTCTACACAGTATCAGACTAAATAAATTTAATGGTCTTAAATTAGTGTTAGTTGTGAATCGGGGGGGGGGGGGGGGTGTTGGGGGGGGTAGTCAGAAGAAGTGGCTAAGACACTGAAAAAATGTACCAAATCACACGGGAAAAGTGGCAAAACGATTGGATAAACCGCCAAAAAATCCAGAAAAATTGGAAAAACATTAGAAAATACACCAAAAAACACATCAAAGTAAGGACAACAAGTACATGGTTGAGGGGCCGAGAACACCATCTATTTTTAACAAAATGAAATTGGATCGCACTGAAGCTCACACAGGAAAAGACAAAAACAAAGTGGAGGACGCTGTGACCCATGTTAAATATAACTAATATCTATCATCAATCATATACAAATAATGTTATTAAATGAGTAATACATTTTACTTTTGACATGATGTTCTTTTTTTGCTTCAGTCAGTGACTGTTGCTATACTTAGGTTTTGTTTGAGTATTGTAATGGAAAATTACATTTAACCAATGATTCTCATGTAATAATTCATATAACATCACATGGATATAAACCAGTGTATTACTGATTGTATTGACACAGAACTGCAGTCACTCTGTAACTTTGTGCATTGTGAGAGCTGTTCTTGTCACCTTTTGATTGTTTCTCTGCAGAAAATTAACCTTCTCCGAAGACTAAACTTCGATTCAGTTTGCAGCCTGCCTTTATTCTGTTTCAACAAAGTCCCACTTCCGACCAAATTCCTCTCCCTCCCTTCCAAACCTCCACCACAGATCTTGACACAATCTTTCCTACCAACCTGTTCTCACTCTCCAAAATCCTAAAATAAGGACGCTTGGTGAGTGGCTGTCGCGTCGATACGACCAAAAAATCCCCTTCAGCGTCGGGCGGCGATATTACGACTCCCCTACGCCACAACTCGGCCTTCACAGCATTTATTGGCCCAGCGTCCGTGCTTCTGCAAGGTAACGTAACCCCATTAAACCAATCGTTATCCTAACCCTTTAATGCCAAGTGTATCATATTGGATACGCGTGTCCTCAGTGTGAAAGCCTGATCTATCAAGTAATCCCAAAATTCTAATTCTTTGAATCCGGGTGTTAATTGACTTTCTCACAATAATATTAAATGAAACATCACTTTTGCACAAGGGTTTTTTGCATCATTTTTGACACATCTGGCTTTTATTGCAATTAACATCTCACCGTATGTGTTTTTTTTTTTTTTTTTTAACTAACAAAACATGAGAACACAACTTATTAACCCACTCAATGTCAAATGCCTAACCCCAGCCATCGACCACTATGGCCACGCCAAGACCCAGAGGCCATATTGGATCGTTATTTCGCCACTGGCAGAGCCAGATATGACTATCTTGCCCCTCCCTCCTCCTCCTCCTCATCCTCCCTTACACTGTAAACACCTCAGTGCTGACAGATGTATTCTAACTACAGGAACAGCAGTCGTGATCAGCACCACGAGTGTTTGCCGAGGAAGAAGCAAAAGACATAAATTAGCCTTCTTTAATTCCGTTTTATCTGTGCAGAGGCCCAACCTCTGCCAGCTGCTGCTGTCAGGAGAATGACAGCGTAAGATAAGAGCACGAGTGGACGACTCTGCTTGTAGTCTGGACGCCGAGAAAACACAGACACGCTGTTGTTTTTGCTGTCTGCTGCCTATGAGGTACATAGACGGCTGATTTGCTGTCTTCTGTCTCCAATCATACACTGAACGACGCCACCTGACCTCTGCCTCCCTTCATCCTTTTGTTCCTGTTCTCCTCTCTCTCTCCATCTTGTCTAAATGGCGTGCAAAAAAATGGCAGAACCACTGTCCGCCTCCACCTTCTCCTTTTTCTTTTTTTCCATCTTCTTCTATTTTCCTTCTCCCGTTTTCCATTTAACCTGTCATCTCATCATCTCTGCATTTATCTGATAAAGCTGCCAGTGATACTTTTTTTTTTCCCCCTGGTTTCAGATGTCAGTTATGCGCATAATGTCTCACATTGCCAGACCTTCCTCCACAGCGCTGTTGAGGAGGTCTTCTAGTCCAACACATCTTGAGGGATGGGAAAAAAAAACGTGCTCTGGCATATTGGCATTTCTTCAACCCTCATGTTGTTCTTGGTCAAATTGACCCGTTTTCGTTAATCTTTTTTGTCACAAAATGGGCCGTCGAAATATTCTGAAAATGTCAAAATTTTCAATAAACATACTGTTAAAAAAAAAAGAAAATGTCAAAATTAATAATATCCAAAAAAAAAAAAAATAAAATAAAATAAAAACACGCAAAACATTGAAAAAGTGACCGAAATGTTGAAAAAGCGATGATAATGTTGAAAAAAGTGACCAAATGTTTGTTTTTTTTCATGGTAATGGGAGACGACACAAGGGTTAAACCACCACAATCGTCTTGGGCGGTGCTAAGCGCCGGACGAGCCCCGGTGCCGCTGCTAATGATTCTCGGAAGGAACTTGTTTTGGTGGAACGTATAAAAGTAGAAAACTCCAATTGGACAACTAGTCTAGCTAGCTGTCTGGATTTACCCTGCAGGATCTGAGGACCAGGTACCCATAGTCCTCAAATTGACAGATATTCTAGCTAGCTGTCTGGATTTTACCCTGCAGAGATCTGAGGACCAGGTACCATAGTCCTCAGATTGGACAGATATCTAGCTAGCTGTCTGGTTTACCCTGCAGAGACCTGAGGACAGTAACAAGTCCTCGATTGGACAGATAGTCGCTAGCTGTCTGGATTTACCCTGCAGAGATCTAGGAGCATAACCATAGTCCTCGATTGGACAGATAGTCTAGCAGCGTCTGAGTACCTGCAGAGACCTGAGGACCAGATAAACCATAGTCCTCAGATTGGACGGATAGTCTAGCAGCTGTCTGATTTACCCTGCAGAGATCTGAGGACAGGTAACCATATCCTCAATTGGACAGATAGTCTAGCTAGCTGTCTGAGTTACCCTGCAGAGATCGGAGGACCGGTAACCATAGTCCTCAAATTGGACAGATAGTCTAGCTAGCTGTCTGGATTTAACCCTGCAGAGATACTGAGGACCAGGTAACCATAGTCCTCAGATATGGACAGATGTCTAGCTAGCTGTCTGGATTTACCCTGCAGAGATCTGAGGACCAGGTAACCATAGTCCTCAGAAATCACCAGAGGTTAGAAACGCCAACACAGAGACAGAGGACGGGGACGGACATCTGGCCCTAAAATGCGGCTGTTGCTATTTTATGATATGGTTCACAGCTCGTACTGGTGTCAGTGCTGTGGAGCTAGGTGTGTTAATCCGGTCTCCCTCCAAACTCGTCGAATACAGACGCTTGGTCGCTCTCACGTCAGATACCAACCCAAAATTCCCCATTAGCGTCTTTTGAACGTACGGGCAGAGCACAGCTCAACGGCGGCGCTGTAAGATGACATAGTGTTAGAGAGACAACAGTAGACAGTGTACGGAGACCAAAAACTGTATTACGAGGCAGTTGGGGTCAAATAACACCGGACTTTCACCCGGGAGACCAGGTTTATGTCCTGGTCTTGTTCGTCGTGTCACTGAAATGTACATTTTGCCAACTCAACCCGCCATCTTTCCCTGAACCTATCGGTCTTGTTCTTGTGTTATGTCCCCGACCCTAGAGCGTCAAAAGTGACCGCCAAGACTCCCAACTAGCAATATAACAAGGGCTGACGCTCAAGGAGACATTTTGTGTTCTGTAACAAAGACACCAGTACCGAGTGCAATGGTTGACGCGATGGAGTGAGAATTGTTGTGTGTGTGTGTGTGTGTGTTGCGCGTGAGACCTTTTTACTTTTAGTTTTGGGGTTTTTGTGTGGGCCAACGCCTCCTCCAACATTCCTATCCAGCCAAGCCAAAAGATTCGGTTTATCATTCCCCCCCCCACAATATCTGATGAAAAATCGCAAGCGGTCTCTGTATCAGCTTCTCAAGCCGTGACTTCCTCCCTCTTGTCTCTACTGTGATCCTTGTTCATGTTACTCCGACCTTCTCTGTCTCGGCTTGTACGCTGTTGTCAACATTTCTTTTTTCATGCTTGGTGTAAAGAAGCTATTAGCTCAGCGATGGTGAGGCGCTGAACAGCACTGGATTGCTGGCCGCCTTCCAGACAGGAAGTGCACACCACACGCACACAACCCACACACACACACCACACACGCACACCCACACACACACTTCTATCAAAAAAAGGCACTCTACAGTGGTTTGTCAAATGACTCTCCATGCTGAGTGTGTGTGTGTGTGTGTGTGTGTGTGTGTGTGGTGTGTTGTGTGTGTGTGTGGTGTGTGGTGTGTGTGTGTGTGTGTACACTCTGGTTATAATGACTTGCTGGGTGCAGTGAGCTGCAGTCTTGCTTAGGTTTTGAAGCCGAGCTCTCACGAGGCCTTTCTGCATTGGTCACCAGTTTTATTTTAGCAGAGTTGCCTTCGCCTCTTTTCATACAGCAGCAGTGGCATTTACACAGAAGCCGGGGAATTAAGACGACATAACTTTACATCAACAGTCCACAACTGCCTCTTTACAGTAATACACGGTGTGTATGCTGTGGTGATTCTCACTCGAGATGCAGCTCTCCTCACATTTGCCAATGTATTATTGTCTTCCAATCCACATTATGCGTCTTATAACATTCTTTCAATTTTAGTGTAGATAATTAGGGTTATTTGTCCCGAGGATTCTCATGGAGATCGGCATAGTGAGTCGGTCACACAATCACAATCCTCACCCAAATTAAAGAAACGCAAACGTTTTAAAGCATGTATGACCGTGTAATAGAAGCTACAACTGGCCAGGTTGAATGTCATACACATCTACAGCGCTTCCCAACACACACTGGATCACTCTGCAACACTGGGCTCTATGTTAAGACAGGGTGTGTCCAGGGTTGTACTTAGTGCCTCCAATAATCATAGGTGTTGTTTTGGGCGTAACATGCAATCAACCAATCAGAGTGCCATCTCCCATTCCCTTTAAAAGCCACGCGTGTTTTACCTGGTGCATTAATATTATGATGGAGGATGTGGCACCATAACTAATTTATACTATTTTTTTGCGTAATCTTTTTAAAGTGCCCATATAATGAAAAATAAATGAATGTCCTGAATGTCCTCTGCGTTCAGTCTCCGGGTGAGCTGTTCAAAATCTGCACGGCTTTCTACATCACTAGATGAGACAAGGTGGCTAACCGTAGCATGCTAGCTCGTTCTCAATAGCAAAACACTGCTACAACAGCCACTAGTTTACAATAATCTCCAAAAGAACTACTTCCTCTCCCTGTTCTGCAGGTATTCCACAAGCATGCAGGTGTGGAGTGATTCAGTGAAACGCTTCTGATCCATGACGAAGTTTAGTTTCCTTCTCTCTCTGTGGAATAAGGTCAGAGGTCACGTTTCAGTGCCCTGCTCATTGGACCTGCGGCTGAAGGAGGTCCTCTGCTGTGGAGCTGCGTTCAATAATGTCTCATTTGCAGGCACAAGTTTTGGTCTTAGATTGATTAAATGTCCCCAAACTCTGTCAGCAGAACAGCAGCTACAAACCAGATCTGACTGTGTGTGTGTGTGTGTGTGTGTGTGTGTGTGTGTGTGTGTGTGTGTGT
>NW_022605573.1:625117-646226 GCF_008692095.1 Etheostoma spectabile
ACGCCATCTAATGGTGGTGTCCCTCCGTCCGTTAAAACGCGCCAGGAACATTTTTAAATGTGCGAGGGTAGCCGCTCTTGGGCCTTAACCCTCATGCGGCCTCGGTCAAAGTGAACCAGTTTTCTTAGACTGGGCATTTTAATTCCCAAAATACATGACTGTTCCACCCAACCTCTTTGGCAATAAGAAGCTCTTCCAATTTTTAAAGCATTTGAAAATTGTTTTTTGAAATATTTTGATAAATTTACATATTCCAGCTGTGGATTATCCATCAACATCCTTCCTTTAATTTTAGTCTCAAATAAGAATACTTTCCTATCAATGAGGTTTATTGCCCAGAATACCAAAATACTGTAAAAATAAGTTCCATAAATACATTAACTCAACAACAATTCCTTTTACTGTTGTGCTTTTGTAAAGGCCCATTAGGAAGAGCCTATTCTCTGTGTAACTTCGAGTTTTTTCCTGCACTTTAACGCTAAACAGCCAATCAGCACATTATTAGATAGTGGCTCCCTTGACGCCTGATGAAATTTACTCCTTAGAAGACAACACAAGGTGAGTTTAGCGGGTGCGTTCACAGTTAATTTAGCTGATAAATGTACCTGTGACGCGGGTACAGAGACCTTTAGCTGACGGTTGTTTCAAGCGGAGCGTTGGAGTAAGTTAGCAGAAGGTGGCGCGTCATGCGACGCCGGTTAAGTCAGGCGCCACCACAACTAGGTGAAGATGAGAAAGAAGGATTGTGCTTAGGGATATAAACCCTGTCTCCTTAAGTAGTACTCCCAGGACAGACACGCCCTTTCCTGTATTATTCTTGTTGTTCTCATAATCCACCTCCATCTATCTATCTATCCATCCATCCATCGGCATCCACCCACCCCTCCATCCATCCACCCATCAATCCACCCATCCATCCCATCCACCCATCCAACCTCCATCACCCATCCTCCATCCATCTCCTCCATCCATCCGACCCCTCCATCCATCATTCATCCACCATCCATCCACCCATCCATCCATCCACCATCATCCATCCAGACCAACTTCAAATGATCGGGTGGCACATTAGACATTTTAGACACCATGCATGGACAAAAAAAAAAGTCCAGGTTGAACCATCCCTAAATTTTGCTTTTAAAGTGTCTATTTTAAAGTCCCGTATTGCTCCTTTACAAAAAAAACCACTTTTGTAAGTTGCCTATCCATTATTTGAGTTACAGTACAACGAATTTTAGGATCCATATTCTATCAATATCAACACTGTATAACCAGGAGTCGTTTACATTACGGTATCTTGAGTTTTTCTTCGCTAAAAAGGTCGTTCTTCCCTCGTCCTCGCTTCTCCCTTCTGTCTCCTTGTCCTTGTCTCCACGCAGGGACTTCTATGTCTCTGTGTGTCCCGCCTGCATCGGCTGTCAGCGCTGACTGATGTCTATCGTTTGATCCTGTCGGAGTTTGTTGCCAGGTCTTGTATCTGTCACCATGACGGGGAAAAAAAAACCAATCTCATTTTTTTCAGCCACAAAGTTTCCCGCAACGCCCTCAGCGTGGAAAAACGTGCAAAGTGGAGCCTCTGTCGCCAGATTCATCCAATTGACCTGCCATTGTCATGCCGTGTGGTGTGTGTGTGTTGTGTGTGTTGTGTGTGGTGAAGATAGTGTAGGAGAGCACATTGTTTATGAAGATGTAAGTGTAGTGTGTGTGTTGTGTTGTGGTGTAGACCGATAGTAGTGTGAAATGCCGTATGTCATTTATCGTGTCCCTTTCAAGGTGCTGTGTGTGTGTGTGTGTGTTTGTGTGTGTGGTGGGTGTGTGTGTGTTTGGGTTGTGTTACAATAAGATTTGCACTGTATCGTGCATGCATGGTTGTGTGTGAATCTGTATTTGCATGCTTAACCTGTTGGTGTGTGTGTGGTGTGTGTGGTGTGTGTGTTTGTTGTGTGTGTGTGTCTGTGTGTGCGTCGAGCCCGACCACTCTTTCTATGTACGCCACATTATCACGACAAAGGTTCACAGGATGACTCCCAAGCAATCAACTACTTTTTAGAACAAATACGAAAACGGTAATGCCATAAAATTGGGTCCTATAATTTTATTTTATTTGATTTCTTGTAAGACAAGGGTAGTTTTGGGTCTTGAAAATTATTAAAGTGCTCATTCCTACTGTGGCGCCGTTGTTGTAAAGCGGCTCGTGCTGAAAAAATAACAGCAACATGTTGTCACATTTAGCTTTAAATAAGTGTTTTAAAAACCCGGTGTCTGAAATTTTGAGGGCCACTTTTCTTGCACAGTTACAACAACTATTTGTCACCTTGATATTTTTAAATAGTTCAATCCAATATTAACTGTTAAACCTAAATGTTTAAATGTTAAATCTCTATGCTAAATCTCAATCTAAATGTTTAAATCCTTAATCTAAATGTGTAAATCTAAATCTAATGTTAAATCTAAATCTAAATCTAAATGTTAAATCTATATTAAACTAAATCTAAATGTTAAATCTAAATCTAAATCTACATGTAATCTAATATTAAATCTAAATCTAATGTTTACATCTAAATCTAAATCTAATTTACATTAATATTCATCCTAATCTAAATGGTGAAAGTGCTAAATCTAAATCTAATATTAAATCTAAATCTAATGTTAAACCTCAATCTACATGTTAACTCTACATCTAAATCTAAATGTTAAATCTAAATATTTAAATCTAAATCTAAATGTTAATCTAATCTAAATGTTAAATCTAAATCTAAATCTAACTGGTAAATCTAAATTTTTCGGTGAAACTAAAAATTGCTAATATGCAAATGAATGTCGGTGTTTAACGGCGGAAGTACCCAAATAAAAGCTCGAGGAGGTAGTGTATGTTTATAGTGTCAATAACATAAAATCCTCTCCATTGGTGATATGGACCTTGAAACTTGGATAACCGTGCAATAACTACCTAAATAATACACACAGTTGGGGAAACTGTATTGAAGATACTTTGATTTTTAGTGTCACTTTTATGATGGTGTGGGATTCTCGCCACTATATCCCGCCACGGGGGGGCCTCACGTTGACTGTCTGTCCCTTTCAGCTTGCATTAAGGTCAGCCAGAGCCTATCCCCCGCCCGCCCCCGACAAGACACTGGCGAAAGTTCCACCTAATTCTAGCGTTGCCGAGAACATCGCAGAGCCGTCCCGGTGTCCTGAACGAACTTTTGCAACAGCGACAGCAACACCTCATGGCCACCCTCGGTAAGCATGTTTTCTCAAATCACGACTTAGCAACCCTGTTGGCAAGGCCTAACTAACTAAACTAGTAACGGTACTAGCCATAGAGAGTTGCTCTACCTTGACAACAGACATGCTAGCTCCGTGTTTGGAAAACTGCTTACCGAGGTGGCTGCGGTGGCCCCAGAGGCTGTCGCTGTTGGCTGTTTATTGCAAGTTATAAGTGAGTAAGGCTCTTAGCTGACTTAATGCAATCGAACATGACAGACCACACACAGTAGCCCCCCCCCCTTTGAACTGTTGAGGTTTTGAATGTCCACTTTTTTGAATGTTTGGGCCTTATAAGCCAGCCAAGATGGGCTCACTTTGAACTGGTCCTGTCCATGTTCATTGCATTAAGTCCGCAAAGCCTATCCCGCCGCCCGCACCAACCGACAAGCACGGTACTGTTGGCCGATGGTCACTCGCTTCGAATGCTCTAAACGAATCAGCTTTAGCCAGAACACGCAGAGCCTGTCCTGGTGGCTTGGTACAACTTATATTAAACAGCACAGCGACAGCCTCAGGCCACCGCAGGCCACCTTCGTAATAGTCTTTCCCAATCACGGGCTAGGCATTGTCTTGTTGCTCAAGGTATTAGCAATCTCTACTGGCTAGCTAGCCGTTACCTAGTTTAGTTAAGTTGCCTGACAAAGGACAGGGTTTCTAGCTCCGTGATATTGGAAACATGCTTACCGAGGTGCCTTCGGTGGCCCTGAGGCTGTCGCTGTCGCTGTTGAAAAGTTTGGTTCAGCCACCGGGACGGCTCTGCCGCATGTTTCTCGGCTACACGCGGATTCGTTGGACATTTGTCGCAGGTCCTTGTCCGGGGGCGGGCGGAGTATAGGCTGCTTGCTGACCTTAATTGCACGCGAACAGTGACAGACCCCGTCAAATGAGAACCCACCCCTGTCGGCTGGCCGGTGGCTATAATTCCCACCCATTCATAAAAGTACCACAAAAACTCAAGTACTGCATTCAAAACAGTTTTCCCCCAACTGTGTTTAATATAATTTATAGGTAGTTATTTTCACAGCGTTAATCCACGTTTTCCAGAGTCCATATCTGCCCATGAGAGGATTTTTTAATTTGTTATTTGACACCTATAAACAATACACTGACCTCCCTCGGCTTTTTTTTGGTACTTCCGGTTACCGACATTAATTTGCATATTAGCTAAATCTTTAGTTTCACCCGAAACATTTAGATTTAACATTTAGATTAATTAGAATTCATATTCACGATTTCGTACTTACATTTAGATTTAGATTTAACTGTTATATTTAGAATTTAATTAGTTTAGATTACATTTAGATTAGATTGATAGTTAGATTTAACATTATTAGATTTGATTTAAATTTTAGATTTACATTTTAATCATTTAGGATTTACGATTAGTTAATTTAGATTTAAACTATTATATTAGATTTAACTTAATAATTTCAGCATTAGCTTACATTAACATTTCTAGTTTAACATTTAACATTTGGATTATTAGCAAAATCTTTATTAACATATAAAGTTTTGTACTTAATATCCAGTTGACAATTGTGTTGTAAATGTGCAAGAAAGTGACCTCCAATGTCATACCAGTCTTTTAAACTTCTTTAAAGCAACATGTACAAAATGTTGCTGTTATTTTCAGCACGAGCCGCTTTCAAACGGCGCCCCAACATATCCATGCTATTTTCAAGTTCATAATTTTATTTAGGAGGTGTACCAGAATAGCTGCATGTGTTTTTTTTCTTTTCAACCCTGTGTGTTGAGCTCTGCTGTTTTAGCTACGCAGTGAGACATCTCTCTTCTGTTCCATTTTTTGACTACGAGCCGTCAGAAGCAGAGTAATGAGGGTCCTGACAGTACCTAGGAAAGGACGTACTAGCCAGTCGAAGGCAGAGTATGAGGGTCCTGACAGTACCTAGTAAGACTACTAGCCGTCAGAGCAGAGTATAGGCCTACAGTACCTAGGAAAGGACTCTAGCCAGTCGAAGCAGGATGAGGGTCCTGACAGTACCTAGGTAGGGACTACTAGCCAGTCAGAAAGAGCATGAGGGTCCTGACAGTACCTAGGTAGACTACTAGCCCGTCAAAGCAGAGCATGAGGGCCTACAGTACCTATGTAAGGGACGCCTAGCCATCAGAGCGGAGTATGAGGCCCTGACAGTACCTAGGAAAGGACTACTAGCCAGTCAAAGCAGAGTAGGGAGGCCCTGACAGTACCTATGTAAGGACTACTAGCCATCAGAAGCGAGTATGAGGTCCTGACAGTACCTATGTCGTGACTACTAGCCAGTCAGGACGAGGTGACTGAGGGTCCATGAGAGTCACCTAGGAAAGGACTACTAGCCAGTCAGAAGCAGAGTATGAGGGTCCTGACGTACCTAGGTAGACACACCAGTCAGAAGAAGCTGAGGGCCTGAAGTACCTAGGTAGGGACTACTACCAGTCAAAGAGCATGAGGTCCGCACGTACTAGGTAGGACTACTAGTCCAGTCAGACCATCATGAGGCCCATGCAGTACCTAGGTATGACTACTAGGCCCGTCAGTAACGAGTATAGGCCCTGACCGTACCTAGGAAAGGACTACTAGCCAGTCAGAAGCAATATGAGCCCTGACGTACCTAGGTAAGACTACTGCCGTCAGAAGCAGAGTATGAGGTCCTGACAGTACCTATAGGACTACAGCCGTCAGAGCAAGCTGAGGCCTGACAGTACCTAGTAGGACTACTAGCCAGTCGAAGCAAGTATTAGGCCCTGACAGTACCTAGGACGGACTACTAGCCAGTCAAAGCAGAGAGAGTCTGAAGTCCTTGCTACGCCAGAATAGTCCTAAGTGTAAGGACTACTAGCCAGTCATGAGCAGAGTTGAGGGTCCTGACAGTACCTAGGTAGGATTAATGATTCACAGGGTTGAAATGGAGACAAAAGAGTAACATTTATTGGGTAAAACATAATTTATGTGCATAGGAGGATATACCACTGGTGATAAAAAAAAAAAAAAAAGCTATACGATCTCATATTCTCTCTGCTCATGCACTATTGAACACAGCTATCTGTAATCCGGCAACATCTCCAGAGCTCAGGTATAATGTTATTGAGAAAATTGTTTTTTGCAAAACTAGCTTACCACTCCAAATCGCTGCTAAAGACGCACCTTTTCCTGTAGCTTTTAACCCTCGTTAACCTGGATTCGGATGTTTTAAAGTGTTGTGTTCAAGATTCAGATATTTATTTGTCATATGCACAGATTTTACACCATGCAATGATATTCTTAAGTTTGCACGTTTCCCACAATATAAAAATGTACACAATATACACACAATATATTTAAAAGATTCAGGTATAAATTGCATGCAGCAGCAGACATTAAAAACATTTTATAAAGCATATGCACAGCATATGTTTGTCTCCCTGGATGTCACTTTGGTTGTAATGCATATTTTTTATACTTGTTATTTATGTATTTGACATCGACCTTGTTCAGCACTTTGGTCAACTGTTGTTTTTAATGTTCTATAGAAAATTGAAATTGAAATTGACATCCCACCCTGCGACTCCAGAGTTTATACATGTACGCTTTTTAAAATCGTATTCTTTGATTTTATGTATATCTTTGATATCCTTACAAATTAGTTGAATGTGCTCTGTCTTGTTCCTTTTGGTCTCTTTCCTTTTTAATTAATGGTTATGTATATAGTCTTGATAGTTAACTGTCGCTTCTACCTCCATGTTTTGGCAAACGTAATGAACAGATTGTGAAAAAAAATTTAAAATTTAAAATTAACGCTTCACTCAGTCACAAAAAGTCCAGCCACGTTACCTTTTTCACTACAGGAATTTAAGTGTAGGACCCTTCTCATACCACAATTCAGCTTCATAGGATATATAACCCAGCCATGGTACTAGATCTACGTAATTTCTAGGGTCCAAGAAACAAATGCTAGTGATGAGATCTTAACTAGGGTGCAGTAGGAGTTTTGGTTGGGAACCGGAGGGTCTCTGATTCAAGTCCCCGTGTGGACCAAAAGTACGGCGTGTGGATTGGTGGCTGGAGAGATGCCACTTCACCTCCTGGTCACAAGGCCCCGTACCCCCCCCCCATCTCTCCATAATGCATGTAAATCCTGAGCATGTGTGGGTTAGTTCAGGACTGCGTGTAAACTAACAAAGTATTGACACAAGTTATTAACAATGTAAATTGTGATTCCCCAGGGAATTAAAAATAAGAATTATTCAAATAACAGCTGTCTATTTCAATATACTGTTGGAGGTATGTGCACTATAATGCCAAAACATGATTCTTGTATCATAAATGTGTTCTTTAGAGATGTTTTCCTGACCCCAGAGACTCAATCTAGACCCTCCTCCTGGGTCCGGTTACCGAGGACGTTACTGTGTGGCAGCTTTGGGAAAAGAAACCTCCTAACAAGCCTCCATTTCCCCAGCCTCCTCCTCTGCATTATTACTGAGCAACTTCAGCGTAGCGTCCCAGCTGGAGACTGAGCCGGCCCGGCTGTGAATCCAGAAGACATCTGTCCTCACTGGGATCATGAGGTCGCTGTGTAGAACTAATAACCAAATCTCCATGTTTCTCTCCTCCGCGGTTCCTTTTTCCTCCTTCACCCCCGCTTCAATTATTCATTCCTCGCTCCCACCAACTTGTCTGTGTCTACATTTCCTTCACTTCCTCCGGGGCGGCAACAAAGATTGTTTTTTAATTTTTAATAGCCAACTAATGGGTAGATTTAATTTCCAGATCAATCGGTGAGTTGTCTGGTCTCTAATGTCACGAAATGGTGAAAAATGTCCATCAATGTCCCCGAAGCCCAAATGACGTCCTCAAATGTCCTGTCTTGTCACAACTCAAGATATTCAGTTTCCAGACTGGAAATTCATATATATGTATCCCTATCTATATATCTATATATAGAGAGAGAGATATATACAGTATATCTATGTAGATATAGATCTCTATCTATGTATCTATCGAGAGATATATACAGTATATCTATATGATATATATAGAGAGCTATCTATATCTACCTATCTATCTATTCTATCTATCTATCTATCTATCATTACAGTAAGGTTTTATAGTGCACATATTACTATTCATGATTATAACTCTCATTCTTTTTCTTATAAGACTTTCTGTATATGTTTTTCTATGTCTTGTTTATTCTGATGTGCGTGATTATTTTTTTCATTTGAGCTGCTATAACAAGGGAATTTGGGAATTCCACAGTGTGGGATTATTAAAGTCTATCTTATCAAAAAAAGGATGTTGATTGGATTTACGTTGAACTAATCGATTCAGCTTTACTTCCCCCTTTCGTTCCCCCTCCTTGGACTCATGTCCTCCCTTTCCTCCCTTGTCTCCTGTTCTCACATACATTTACATCCATCTCCCATTCTTTCCCTACCCTCCTTCCTCCACCTCCTCTCCAACTCCTCCCTCCCCCCCCACACCTCCCTTCCCTGATCTTTTTACCTCTATACACCTATTGCGTGTCTCTCACCCTTTTCCTCCTCCCAATCCCTTTTTCGCCCTCCCACCTCTACCCCATGAGTTATAACAGATAGTAAAGAGTTATCTTAAGCTCTGCTCTTCTTCTAGAAAGTATTTGGCTGTGGGCTCTAAGTCCCCCCCACTGTCACCCTGGCAACCGCCTCTATCACCAGCGGCCATCTATCTCCTCCTCCTCCTGGTTAAATCCCTCTGCTGCCCGCCACCCACACACACACCCACACAACACACACACACACACACCCCACACACACCCACCACAAGACACACCACACACCCACAAGACCCACTGCAATTTAAGATTAACACGCAAACACTTTACGTCTGAAGTGTATGTTGTTGCACCTACATACCAGAATACACACATGCACACACTTATACACAAACAAGATTTTTCGGATTGTGCCTCTTATCAGTCCAGACAGACAGCTACTAACTAAACTAAAGTGCTACACCCTAGCATTGGTGAAAATGTGGTGTGTTGTGTGGTGTGTGTGTTGTGGTGTGTGTGTATTTTGTTTTTGTGTGTGTACACTGGTTTTATGTATTTGCATGAACATGCCCTGTTGTATCTCTATTTAATATCTCTGTGAGCATCTATTTGTGTGTGGTTGGTGTGGGTATGTGTGTATTTGGGGTTTCCAGCTGTACTGCAAATAATGTTAGCACAGCCGACTCAGGGCTTAGGCATAAAGGACACAGCTGGTGAAACAACGCAGCGAAGAAGACGGGATGGGGAGAAGGAAAAAGAAAGATGGACGAGGGAGACACAGGGGGAACAAACAGAGGAAACAAACAGAGAAGAGAGGGAAAGGAAAGGAAAACAGTAAGAGTACAGGGAGGCGCGAGGGGAGGGTCGCCTTTAATGGACTGTTCTGCATTCAGGGTGTCTTGAGGCTTTTGGAAACCTCTGCACACTGTCTATTACTCTGGTAGAAGGGGCGAGAGCAGCTACAATGCGCGCTTCTGACTACATATCTCATCACAGTGATCGTTTTCAGCGACGACCCACGCCTGCCCGAAGCATTTCAGCACGCTGTCAGCCACAGGCACAACTCTGTTAACTGTGCCGCCCGCCTGATCCAGGCAGGACGGGGGACGGAGAGACACCTTATCTTACTCAATAATTCAACTTTAGACAGCAATGCCCCACCATGTCCCTGCATACTGAGTCGTAACCACACGACTCAATGTATGAACGAGAACACATCTGAATGAACAGGCACCGATTTCTTCCACAGCTGCTAGGTTGGTACTGAACCGGTGCTAATATGGCACCGGCGTAATCGACCGTCTTTACTGAACCACTAGCAACGCCGATTTCGGTGCTTCATATTTTGGTGCCAGCTAAATGCCTGAGCTGCTCCCTGAGGCCCTGAAACGACTTTATAACAACCAAACGCTGCAGCTGTGCTACTATATTGGTAAGGTGACCAGATTTCTCAGACAAATCCGGGACTTTTCAGCTCAGAAGCAATTTACCTCTAAAATATTCATGTTTATTTTTGTGAACTTAAAACTGTTTCACCCAACAGACAACCATTACGAAAGATTTCTAAGGAGTCGACCTTTCTGTTAATGATTAAGATCCTTTTTTAAACAGAAATCCGCAAATTGTGTTTGCTAAACCCACCAGACTCCATGTAAAATATCATGATTTTAGCATGGAAAACACGGCTTTCTAAAACATCTCTGAAATCTGAGCACACTGCTCAATCGGATCCGTTTGGTCAGTGTTTTCTTTTTCTTTCACTCAATTTTGGGTCTGTCAGTCACGTAAAACCGGAGACTGTCCCGGAAACCGGGTACGTCTGGTCACCCTACTTTTGGCAGTAACGTTGACGTTAGCCTACCGTAGCTAGCAGCTGGTTTAAAGCTACAGCTTGTAGTTTCTGTTTTTCATAGAGAAAAATTCAAGCGATCAAAAGGTTCGCTGTCAGCCATGTGAAAGTTCTCTCCTCTTTTTTGGGATGTCTGAGGCATAATGTGTCATCACTTTGAAGTGCATATTCCCAGAGAGAAACATGCTATGCAGTTCTCCAGCGAGCGGGTCCTGTTAGCCAGCTACTACAGATCGTGTGCTCTGTTGCATCACAGAATGCAAAGCACACCTGGCAACAGCAGCTCCATGAAAATGAAATTACTACCTCTATTTCTAAAATAATTAAGTGTAAGATCTCTAAACCATTAATTCTGGGTGTAATTACATTTAATAGCATTTGAAAAGAAACATGAAATGGTTTCTACACAGTATCAGACTAAATAAAGTTTAATGGTCTTAAATTAGTGTTAGTTGTGAATCGGGGGGGGGGGGGGGGTTGGGGGGGGTAGTCAGAAGAAGTGGCTAAGACACTGAAAAAATGTACCAAATCACACGGGAAAAGTGGCAAAACGATTGGATAAACCGCCAAAAAATCCAGAAAAATTGGCAAAAACATTAGAAAATACACCAAAAAACAATCAAAGTAAAGGACAACAAGTACATGGTTGAGGGGCCGAGAACACCATCTATTTTTAACAAAATGAAATTGGATCGCACTGAAGCTCACACAGGAAAAGACAAAAACAAAGTGGAGGACGTCTGTGACCCATGTTAAATATAACTAACTATCTATCATCAATCATATACAAATAATGTTATTAAATGAGTAAATACATTTTACTTGTTGACATGATGTTCTTTTTTTGCTTCAGTCAGTGACTGTTGCTATACTTAGGTTTTGTTTGAGTATTGTAATGGAAAATTACATTTAACCAATGATTCTCTGTAATAATTCATATAACATCACATGGATATAAACCAGTGTATTACTGATTGTATTGCACAGAACTGCAGTCACTCTGTAACTTTGTGCATTGTGAGAGCTGTTCTTGTCACCTTTTGATTGTTTCTCTGCAGAAAATTAACCTTCTCCGAAGACTAAACTTCGATTCAGTTTGCAGCCTGCCTTTATTCTGTTTCAACAAAGTCCCCACTTCCGACCAAATTCCTCTCCCTCCCTTCCAAACCTCCACCACAGTATCTTGACACAATCTTTCCTACCAACCTTCTCTCACTCTCCAAAATCCAAAATAAGGACGCTTGGTGAGTGGCTGTCGCGTCCGATACGACCCAAAAAATCCCCTTCAGCGTCGGCGGCGATATTACGACTCCCCTACGCCACAACTCGGCCTTCACAGCATTTATTGGCCCAGCGTCCGTGCTTCTGCAAGGTAACGTAACCCCATTAAACCAATCGTTATCCTAACCCTTTAATGCCAAGTGTATCATATTGGATACGCGGTCCTCAGTGTGAAAGCCTGATCTATCAAGTAATCCCAAATTCTAATTCTTTGAATCCGGGGTTAATTCGACTTTCTCACAATAATATTAAATGAAACATCACTTTGCACAAGGGTTTTTTGCATCATTTTTGACACATCTGCTTTTATTGCAATTAACATCTCACCGTATGTGTTTTTTTTTTTTTTTTTTAACTAACAAAACATGAGACACACTTATTAACCCACTCAATGTCAAATGCCTACCCCAGCCATCGACCACATGGCCACGCCAAGACCCAGGGCCATATTGGGATCGTTATTTCGCCACTGGCAGAGCCAGATATGACTATCTTGCCCCTCCCTCCTCTCCCTCCTCATCCTCCCTTACACTGTAACACCTCAGTGCTGAAGATGTATTCTAACTACAGGAACAGCAGTCGTGATCAGCACCACGAGTGGTTTGCCGAGGAGAAGCAAAAGACATAAATTAGCCTCTTTAATTCCGTTTTATCTGTGCAGAGGCCCAACCTCTGCCAGCTGCTGCTGTCAGGAGATGACAGCGTAAGATAAGAGCACGAGTGGACGACTCTGCTTGTAGTCTGACGCCGAGAAAACACAGACACCTGTTGTTTTTGCTGTCTGCTGCACTATGAGGTACATAGACGGCTGATTTGCTGTCCTTCTGTCTCCAATCGATACACTGAACGACGCCACTGACCTCTGCCTCCCTTCATCCTTTTGTTCCTGTTCTCTCTCTCTCTCCATCTTGTCTAAATGGCGTGCAAAAAAATGGCAGAACCACTGTCCGCCTCCACCTTCTCCTTTTTCTTTTTTTCCATCTTCTTCTATTTTCCTCTCCCGTTTTCCATTTAACCTGTCATCTCATCATCTCTGCATTTATCTGATAAAGCTGCCAGTGATACTTTTTTTTTTCCCCTGGTTCAGATGTCAGTTATGCGCATAATCTCACATTGCCAGACCTTCCTCCACAGCGCTGTTGAGGGGTCTTCTAGTCCAACACATCTGAGGGATGGAAAAAAAACGTGCTCTGGCATATTGGCATTTCTTCAACCCTCATGTTGTTCTTGGGTCAAATTGACCCGTTTTCAGTTAATCTTTTTTTGTCACAAAAATGGGCCGTCGAAATATTCGAAAATGTCAAAATTTTCAATAAACATACTGTTAAAAAAAAAAGAAAATGTCAAAATTAATAATATCCAAAAAAAAAAAAAATAAAATAAAATAAAAACACGCAAAACATTGAAAAATGACCGAAATGTTGAAAAAGCGATGATAAGTTGAAAAAAGTGACCAAACTGTTTGTTTTTTTTCATGGTAATGGGAAGACGACACAAGGGTTAAACCACCACAATCGTCTTGGGCGGTGCTAAGCGCCGGACGGAGCCCCGTGCCGCTGCTAATGATTCTCGGAAGGAACTTTGTTTTGGTGGAACGTATAAAAGTAGAAAACTCCAATTGGACAACTAGTCTAGCTAGCTGTCTGGATTTACCTGCAGCGATCTGAGGACCAGGTACCCATAGTCCCAAATTGACAGATATTCTAGCTAGCTGTCTGGATTTTACCCTGCAGAGATCTGAGGACCAGGTACCATAGTCCTCAGATTGGACAGATATCTAGCTAGCTGTCGGTTTACCCTGCAGAGACCTGAGGACAGTAACCATAGTCCTCGATTGGACAGATAGTCGTAGCTGTCTGGATTTACCCTGCAGAGATCTAGGAGCATAACCATAGTCCTCGATTGGACAGATAGTCTAGCAGCTGTCTGAGTACCTGCAGAGACCTGAGGACCAGAAACCATAGTCCTCAGATTGGACGGATAGTCTGCAGCTGTCTGATTTACCCTGCAGAGATCTGAGGACAGGTACCATATCCTCATATTGGACAGATAGTCTAGCTAGCTGTCGAGTTACCCTGCAGAGATCGGAGGACCGGTAACCATAGTCCTCAAATTGGACAGATAGTCTAGCTAGCTGTCTGGATTTAACCCTGCAGAGATACTGAGGACCAGGTAACCATAGTCCTCAGATATGGACAGATGTCTAGCTAGCTGTCTGGATTTACCCTGCAGAGATCTGAGGACCAGGTAACCATAGTCCTCAAAATCACCAGAAGGTTAGAACGCCAACACAGAGACAGAGGACGGGGACGGACATCTGGCCTAAAATGCGGCTGTTGCTATTTTATGATATGGTTCACAGCTCGTACCTGGTGTCAGTGCTGTGGAGCTAGGTGTGTTAATCCGGTCTCTCCAAACTCGTCGAATACAGAGCTTGGTCGCTCTCACGTCAGATACCACCCAAAATCCCCATTAGCGTCTTTTGGAACGTCGGGCAGAGCACAGCTCAACGGCGGCGCTGTAGATGACATAGTGTTAGAGAGACAACAGTAGACAGTGTACGGAAGACCAAAACCTGTATTACGAGGCAGTTGGGGTCAAATAACACGGACTTTCACCCGGGAGACCAGGTTTATGTCCTGGTCCTTGTTCGTCGTGTCACTGAAATGTACATTTTGCCAACTCAACCCGCCATCTTTCCCTGAACCTATCGGTCTTGTTCTTGTGGTTATGTCCCGACCCTAGAGCGTCAAAAGTGACCGCCAAGACTCCCAACCTAGCAAATATAACAAGGGCTGACGCTCAAGGAGACATTTTGTGTTCTGTAACAAAGACACCAGTACCGAGTGCAACTGGTTGACGCGATGGAGTGAGAATTGTTGTGTGTGTGTGTGTGTGTGTTGCGCGTGAGACCTTTTTACTTTTATGTTTTGGGGGTTTTGTGTGGGCCAACGCCTCCTCCAACATTCCTATCCAGCCAAGCCAAAAGATTCGGTTTATCATTCCCCCCCCCACAATATCTGATGAAAAGTCGCAAGCTGGTCTCTGTATCAGCTTCTCAAGCCGTGACTTCCTCCCTCTTTGTCTCTACTGTGATCCTTGTCTCCATGTTACTCCGACCTTCTCTGTCTCGGCTTGCTACGCTGTTTCAACATTTCTTTTTTCATGCTTGGTGGTAAAGAAGCTATTAGCTCGCGATGGTGAGGCGCTGAACAGCACTGGATTGACTGGCCGCCTTCCAGACAGGAAGTGCACACCACACCGCCACACAACCCACACACACACACCACACACGCACACCCACACACACACCTTCTATCAAAAAAAGGCACTCTACAGTGGTTTGTCAAATGACTCTCCATGCTGAGTGTGTGTGTGTGTGTGTGTGTGTGTGTGTGTGGTGTGTTGTGTTGTGTGTGTGGTGTGTGGTGTGTGTGTGTGGTGTGTACACTCTGGTATAATGACTTGCTGGGTGCAGTGAGCTGCAGTCTTGCTTAGGTTTTGAAGCCGAGCTCTCACGAGGCCTTTCTGCATTGTCACCAGTTTATTTTAGCAGAGTTGCCTTCGCCTCTTTTCATACAGCAGCAGTGGCATTTACACAGAAGCCGGGGAATTAAGACGACATAACTTTACATCAACAGTCCACACTGCCTCTTTACAGTAATACACGGTGTGTATGCTGTGGTGATTCTCACTTCGAGATGCAGCTCTCCTCACATTTTGCCAATGTATTATTGTCTTCCAATCCACAGTTATGCGTCTTATAACATTCTTTCAATTTTAGTGTAGATAATTAGGGTTATTTGTCCGAGGATTCTCATGGAGATCGGCATAGTGAGTCGGTCCACACAATCACAATCCTCACCCAAATTAAAGAAACGCAAACGTTTTAAAGCATGTATACCTGTAATAGAAGCTACAAACTGGCCAGTTGAATTGTCATACACATCTACAGCGCTTCCCAACACACACTGGATCACTCTGCAACACTGGGCTCTATGTTAAGACAGGGTGTGTCCAGGGTTGTACTTAGTGCCTCCAATAATCATAGGTGTGTTTTGGGCGTAACATGCAATCAACCAATCAGAGTGCCATCTCCCATTCCCTTTAAAAGCCACGCGTGTTTTACCTGGTGCATTAATATTATGATGGAGGATGTGCACCATACTATTTTTTTGCGTAATCTTTTTAAAGTGCCCATATAAAGAAAATAAATGAATGTCCTGAATGTCCTCTGCTTTCGTCTCCGTGGAGCGTTGTTCAAATCTGCAGGCTTTCTACTCACTAGATGAGACAAGGTGGCTAACCGTAGCATGCTACTCGTTCT
Organism: Etheostoma spectabile; assembly: GCF_008692095.1. Classification (NCBI taxonomy): domain Eukaryota; kingdom Metazoa; phylum Chordata; class Actinopteri; order Perciformes; family Percidae; genus Etheostoma; species Etheostoma spectabile. The sequence goes on from NW_022605573.1 coordinate 641,355, forward strand.
CAATAGCAAACACACTGCTACAACAGCCACTAGTTTACAATATCTCAAAAAGAACTTTCTACTTCCTCTCCCTGTTCTGCGTATTCACACAGCATGCAGGTGGATGATTCAGTGAAACGCTTCTGATCCATGACGAAGTTTAGTTTCCTTCTCTCTCTGTGGAATAAGGTCAAGGTCACGTTTCAGTGCCCTGCTCATTGGACCTGCGGCTGAAGGAGGTCCTCTGCTGTGAGCTGCGTTCAATAATGTCTCATTTGCAGGCACAAGTTTTGGTCTTAGTTGATTAAATGTCCCAACTCTGTCAGCAGAACAGCAGCTACAAACCAGATCTGACTGTGTGTGTGTGTGTGTGTGTGTGTGTGTGTGTGTGGTGTGTGTGGGTGTGGTGTGTGTGGGTGTGTGTGTGTGTGTGTGTGTGTGTGTGTGTGTGTGTGTGTGTGCGTGTCTGTCTGTGTCTGTCTGCTTGTGTATGTAATGTCTATCTGTAAAGCAATGTCTAACTGTAATGTCTGTTATGTAATGTATATCTGTAATTTAATGTCTATCTGTAATGTAATGTCTGTGTGTGTGTGTGTGTGTGTCTCTGTTTGTGTATGTAATGTCTAACTGTAATGTAATGTCTAACTGTGTCTGTGTGCATCTGTGTGTGTATATGTGTGCAAATGTAAATGGACCACTGTGGCCATCTGCTCATCAGATAAACACACACACATTTACACACCGATGCACAGCATCGGGGGAAACTGGGGGTTCAGTGTCTTGCCCAAGGACTCTTCCACATGGGACTGGAGGGCAAGGGATCGAACCACCGACCGCTCTACCTGAGTCACAGCCGCTGTGTGTGTGTCTGTCTATGCTCGGTCTTGCGTATGTGAGTGAGTGAGTGAGTGAGAGTGTCTGAGAGAGAGAAAGAGAGAGAGAGAGAGAGAGAGAGAGAGAGAGATTGACAGAAAGGAGGATTAAAAGTATTCTGTCTTCACTCCTTGCTGTTTATCTATTATTATATTAAGCATAAATGACATGTATCCATTTAATGAAAACACCAAAACCCCCTGAGTTTGTTGCTGTTGTTGCCATTCTTCCAAACTAAGGTGCTGGTCCTCATGAGGACAGTGATAACTCCTGCCTACAGAGAGATGTATCGCACCATAACCTTTAAATGTCATTGTGGATTCAAAGTCAAAGTTAAAAATGTGGATGAGTTTTTCCCAAAAGCCGAAGACGACATCCTCAAACGTCTTGTTTTGTCCACAACTCAAAGATATTGAATGTACTGTCATAGAGGAGAGGAGACACTAGAACATGTTCAATTTAACAAGCTGCAATCAGAGAATATTTTTTTATTTTTTTCATAATAAAATGACTCAAACCGATTATCAAAATAACTGGCAACTAATTTAATAGTTAACTAATCACTCCCACCTCTCTGCCATCACTAAATGGCTTTGTGTTTGCAGTAAGTGTCATTTTGGATTGTACTGTATAACGTTATAGCCCACACAGTGGCTCAAATGAGTTTACACACCCATGCTAAATTTGGTTAAAAAGAGGAATAAAAAAAAAGCATATTTTGGAATTTATGTTATAATATCTTAATGCCTTAATTAAAAAAATCCAACCTTTTAAGGACACCAATTTTCTTTGTGAATGAATAATGTATCATAAATAAATAAATGGTCTTCCTTAAAATACAGGGGGCTTAAGGATACCCCCCCTATGTTAAAATACAGGGGGCATAAGTATACACCCCCCTATGTTAAAATACAGGGGGCATAAGTATCCACCCCCCTATGTTAAAATACAGTGGCATAAGTATACACCCCCCTAGTTAAAAACAGGGGGCATAGTATACACCCCCCTATGTTAAAATACAGGGGCATAAGTATACACCCCCCTATGTTAAAATACAGTGGGCAATAAGTACACCCCCCTATGTTAAAATACAGGCATAAGTATACACCCCCCTATGTTAAAATAACAGTGGGCATAAGTTACACCCCTATGTTAAAATACAGGGCATAAGTACCACCCCCTATGTTAAAATAACCGGGGCATAGGTATACCCCCCCCTATGTTAAATACAGGGCATAAGTATACACCCCCTATGTTAAAATCCAGTGGGCCATAAGTTAACACCCCCCTATGTAAAAATACAGGGGCTAGTATACACCCCCTATGTTAAATCAGGGGCTAATATACCCCTATGTTAAAACAGGGGCATAAGGATACACCCCCCTATGTTAAAATCCAGGGGCATAAGTGATACACCCCCCTATGTTAAAACACAGGGGCATAAGATCACCCCCCTATGTTAAAAATACAGGGGCATAAGTATACACCCCCCTATGTTAAAAACACAGGGGCATAATATACACCCCCCTATGTTTAAAATCACAGGGGGCATAAGTATACACCCCCCTATGTTAATTACAGGGGCATAAGGATACACCCCTTATGTTAACATACAGGGGGTATAAGTATACACCCCCCTATGTTAAATTACAGGGGGCGAAGTATACACCCCCCTATGTTAAAATACAGTGGCATAATTATGCACCCCACTATATTAAATTCCTATAGAGGCACACACATTTTTATTTTTAAAGGCCAGTTATTTCATGGTAATCTTCATCCTGATAAAGTTCCCTTGGCCTTTGGAATTAAAAAACACCCCCCCCCCCCCCCCCCCGCCCCACCCCCCCTATCACACATACCCTCACCATACCTAGAGATAGGCAGGGTGTTATTTCAGTTAGACTAACAGCTGGTTTGATTAGCATTGAGAGATGATTTTATGGAAAGTTCCCCACGCCAATCTCCAGGTATGGTGAAAGGTATGAGAAGATGAAGGAGGGGGCTATTTTAATTCCAAAGGCCAAGGGAACTTTATCAGGATGCATAGTATCCTGATCCATGATTTAAAATTAAAAATCAGCCTGCTACTCTGGGAATTTAACGTGGGGGTATGTATATTTATGCCGCCTGTATTTTAAGGAAGAACAGGAAATTGGTGTCCTTAAAATGGATTTTCCAACAATTTTTGAATTAAGGCATTAAGATCAATTTGCAGAAGATGATTTTTTATTCCTCTTTTTAAATCAACTTTAGCCTGGGTGTGTAAACTATATATATAAATATATATATATATATGTACTGCACTTGTTCCCGTTTACCCATCCAATAATTACTCCAAACACATCACAAACTTTAATACTGCGACAGTGTTTCAGTTACGCGACGCGGCCGAGTGTGCAATATCCTGTAGCTTCGCCCTCGAGTGAATCTATAAGCCGCAGACCCATGCTCTGTAATTATGTTAATGTGTCATGCATTATTAACATGCTCGAGCATCCTCTCATCAGGTTTTTTTTTGCGATATCGCTGGCTGATTGTGTGGGCTGAGCCAATCAACAGGGGCATTTCATCTGGCTGTTCGCTGCTGGAGTCGATCTCTTCCGCTCACCGGCTGCCAAACCAAGGTTCAGGGGATTTAGATACGTACATCATTTCTCATTTAAATCCCGGGAATTTAACCAATGGAGAGATTGGACAAAGATTTACTGTCTTTCTGTTATCTTCCCAACTACAGAAGGCTGCCTTCAGGTGGTCCTGTCTTTCAACATTTCTCTGCTCAAGGGTCATAAAAAGAAACTTGAAGACCCAAAAATTTATATTTACAGTACTAGTTATATTCATACTGTCCCAAAGAAAACTAGGGTGTCAGCAGGGTCCAAAATTAGCACTATCTGCTAGAATGCCAGTAAAATGTGTAAATGTGGTAAACGGTTCAGGCAATGGGACTTGATTTCTTTCTGCTCTGCCTGGAGGAATAAAGACATGAATTGGGTCTGAGCTCCAGTGATGAATAGGTGTCATGTCCAGGGGCTGGGCAGGTACACCTAAGCTGCTTCAAGCCACACAAACAAGAGATAAGCTGCTGGCCTACAAGTCACCTCGGATAAATTCATAAATTTACTGCTCATGGCAGCACTAACCTGGAGGGAAGAGCAGCGGAGCTGGAAAATGTTCAGACTCTGAAGCAGATGGATTAAGTGGATCAGGAGTCTTTCTGCTCTCCTTAACGCTACGATGTTAACCCAATACACCTTTTGGGAAATTCTGCGAATATGTCTTAAAGTTACCTAGCTCTCGATTTTCTGCGAGCGCTGAAAAAGATCCGGTGTTAATACATGAAAAAGAAAAGGAGTGCACGAGCAACAAAACACTGTGCCAGCCAATGAGCAACAGGCAGTGACAGTTGATGGCGGGGTGTGTGTGTGTGTGTGTTTGTGTGGGTGGGGGGACACGTGATGGTGCTGGCCGGCTAATAGTTATCTGTTTTTTTGACTTTTGTTTCAAATGTATTCATTTATTTAAAGGAAATATTAATGTTTTTGAGGGGGGGTGGAAGGTGCATTGGCCAGTTTTGATTACTGTAATCCCCTTCAGTCTGACGAGACCATCAAATTTCAAACACTCCACATATTTACGTGCTACGTACTGTTTATCTACTTTGTTTTCTCGCAAAAGAAAGTCTTAGAAGTGAATTTAGTGATGAAATAGCCAAACAAATATGTATAGAATTTCTGAGATCTGCGCAACCTGTTCAGAAAACTACCTGATCTCAGATCAGTGGGGAAGCCTATGTAAATTACGGGGCATGACAAAGATAGAGACCAGAGCCAAAACAGGAGGAGCGATATACACTCACCTAAAGGATTTGAGTATTTCACAATCGGCTCAGTTACTGGGATTTCCACGCACAACCATTTCTAGGGTTTCCAAAGAATGGTGTGAAAAGGGAAAAACATCCAGTATTCAAAATGGTTTCTTGAACATGACGATGAGTTCACTGTACTAAAATGGCCCCCA
>NW_022605573.1:646236-646381 GCF_008692095.1 Etheostoma spectabile
ATCTCAACCCAATAGAGCATCTTTGGAATGTGGTGGAACGGGAGCTTGGTGCCCTGGATGTGCATCCCAACAAATCTCCATCCACTGCAAGATGCTATCCTCTCAATATGGACCGACATTTCTAAAGAATGCTTTCAGCACCTTG
>NW_022605573.1:646391-646694 GCF_008692095.1 Etheostoma spectabile
TCAATGCCACGGAGAATTAAGGCAGTTCTGAAGGAGACAGGGGGTCAAACACAGTTTTAGCATGGTGTTCCTAATAATCCTATAGGTGAGCGTAGTTGACGTCAACTCGGTTGCTCGTTGAGATCTGCCCGTTTTCAGAGGCAGTTTCAAATTGTGAGATTTGCAGAAGAAAGAGGCGTCAATGGGATGTAAGTCCTATTTAACCACCTTTAGCTGTCGTTACTCAACTATGACAAGGTTACATCGGTTTAGCATTCTATCACCTCTGAAATACATGCATCGGCCAAATATGTGTTGACAAAG
>NW_022605573.1:646704-647114 GCF_008692095.1 Etheostoma spectabile
CATTAATATCATGTAGTGATCCCTGCTGGAGCCCTGAGCTCCTGTAGCGAACCACAATGCTGTGTGAACACTATTCACCGCGAGAACTGAAGCTCAGCCTCTGTGATTTCCTGCCAGGCTGTTAGACACGCTTCCCAACATCCACAACGCCTCCACCTTGCTTATGAAACTCAACAGACTACACCGAGTAGTACACCGTCTGCCGCTCGGCTCGTCCTCCTCTTCACTCCTCCATTTTCCATTTCACCGTAATGACAAACAGCAACACAGCAGAGTGTGGACCTGAAGTAGAAAACCCTCCTGAGCCATTAGGCGGTGGACACAGACACGATGGAGTGTTTACAGCGAGCGAGCTGGCCTCTTCCTGCGCTCCAGCTCTTCAATTCCATCTGCTTTCCTCTGTCTCGCAC
>NW_022605573.1:647124-669614 GCF_008692095.1 Etheostoma spectabile
CCCCCCCACCCCCTCTCTCGCCAACACTTCATCTATCTCTCACCACTCTGATTTCATCCGGCTTTCTCCATCACACACACACACATATCTGTTTACTGCCATAGTACTGTCGCTCTTTGTTCACAGTCTCTCTTTCAGGACCTTCGCTCCATCCCCATGAACTAATTTCTATGATATCGTACCAAAACTTATGTGCAAACAATGCACGACAATGCCGATGATATCCTACGGAAATTACGAAATCACGGCCACCGTCGCCTGAATGGAACAAAAAAAAAAACTCTGAACATAACATTTCTTGGTGTTTTGAGTTTGAGTCCTTTTAATTAATGTCATTGGACATTTTTCATTTCAAGGATAGCTCTGTATTGATAATACTTTATTACACTCAAGATGATTTGACAGGAAATTGAAGTGTGGTGTCCCTGCCCAGTCCTGTTTATATGTTGTATTCCAACCCGGCATCACGTCACCATGTTCTCGTTTATTTTATGTACAGGTCACGATTTTTGAACGTGACCATTTCACCGACTGCCATGACACTGGGCGGCTCTGTGGGACGCAACAACGGGGACATGAAACGCCGCTGGCCACAACCACGGGATGGACCGCCACACGTGGGACATGATCCCCGGGCGCAGGCCAGGATCCACGGTCTCTGTGGCACGCAACAACGGGGCCCTAACAACTGGGCCATGACAACGGGGCCATAACAACGGGACGCTTGTGGTTAGGAAAAAGAAAATGGGGAAAGGAACTGCAACACACGGGACGCGATCCCCGGTCTCCGGTTGTTTGACCAATCCACCCCCCCGACCGCCCTCCCTGTGCAGATTTTCGCCTTTTCAATACCGTAATTGTTCTGTGATGATGAAACAGGCTTCCCATTGAAATACATTACTTCAAAATTCATAATCAACACACGAAAAAGAACAACATTAACGTGATCTGGACACAAATCAACAGATTAAATAACGTGACGAGCGTGAGACAGGGCTGGGTAGTCTGTGTTTCTTTTCTCTTCACTAGAGCCTTATGGAAGAAGGTCGGGGTTATATTTACATTTTTACATGTTTGTGTTGTCATTTGTGTATTGCAGTGTCTTTATAAAAAAAAAAGAAGCAAAATAAAGTTTTGGCAAAAAAGCAAATTAAGCCAAAAAAAGTTCAACTTCCTTGAATAAATGATGATAATCTGCACTGTGGGGCCCATAGAGCTATAGGTTATATTTACAGAGCAGGCTCAGTCGGGACCTCCATGGGACGAGCAGGCTACTTCCTGTTCAACGCTCCGCTTACTTGAATGGGGATTAAATGATTTAATCGTGCGGCTCTTTCACACTTTCCAAATATTATCGGATCAAATGAATCCGATTATGAAAGATAAAAGAATGATTTTGTGGGGGGTTGTGACGCTCAAAAAAATTTATCCACTGATTTCAAAACGTCTTTTTCGGCATGTGAATGTACAGAAAAAAAGTCTCCTTTGGCCCCGTGGCGTTACGTTTTGGCCACCATGTCCAACTGGCTCCAACAGCCCCGGGGCACTTCCTGATCGAAGCGAAGGATTTGAGTGCAGATGCACATGAGTCAGGAATTCATTCTTCATTGTCGGCGGTTGTTATAATGACAATAATAACACAACTATTCTATCACCGTTTGTCACACCGACAGCAAGATAGATGGTACTTCACCCGTCCGTCCATGTACTCTCTCTACCCCCCCCCCCCTTCCAGTCATGCAGTGCCATCCATCCTGTACATTTAAGGTGGACAATTTCAGCGGGTTATTGAGGACGAAGAGGCAGAGCCTGACTGGATCGATACGGACATTAAGGTTATTCATCACCCTGTCGATGCTTCACGCTTGCCACATTCTGCATGTTGGGTCTGCGCCCTCTGAGCTGTGTGTGTGTGTGTGTGTGTGTGTGTGTAAATGTATGAATGTGTGTGTGCAGCTCGAGGCTCTGGGGTTAATATTGCTTCATAACAACCCACTATTTTCCATGCCACATTACCCCTCCCTCCCTCACTCACTTCTCTCCGCCTGTCGTAACTCAGGCCCAGCAAGAGGTATTCCGATCCTGTTACTTAAGTAAAAGTACTAATACCTAGGGTGACCAGAGGTCCTGGGAAATTTGCGAGAGTCCCGAAATCCAAGCAGCTGTCCTGAATCAAGGATCCTGCCCTAATTGTTCCGAAAAATAGAGCAAACTGCGTTGCCGGACATCTGTCTTGAGAGCACCACAGGCCTCCCCGCACGTCTTGGCTCACGATTAAGTTGGTTATTTTCAAATAAAAAAACAAACAAAAAAAAAACTTTTCCTAGGTATAAGTATGACTAATCAATGAGAATAAATTGCTGAATGGTGCAGAGGTATGTGTTTGTTGGCTGTTTGCAGCACTGAGATTAAGGAGCATAATTTGACACCAATTTTGTCAAACAGAAGGTTTGAAATGAAAGGATTATAACAGAACAGGAAGAATAGCATGTAAGGGATTTTGTGCCAAAATCAAGCATTAGTCCTGAACGTCGGCATTTCATCAAACGTTCACCAAAGTCTTACTGCGTCTGAAGTTTGAGCTGAAAATCAAGTTGAGAGTCATCTCCACCTCTTCCTGGTTGGATGACAGAAATTGCACAAAAATTGCGAGAGAAATTGCAGAGTTTGATTCCTACATGATTAGTATTATCTGTGTGTGTGGTTGTGGGGGGGGGGGGGGGGGGGGGGGGGGCGGTGGCTGTCTCTTCAGGAAAAGCCAAAGGCAATATGCACATTTCCATTACAAATTACAAACGCGCCCGATTTGTTGAAATCAGGGGCAGTTTCCGCAGTTATTACAAATCACCGGATGTCTCCCAGTAGCAGTAGAGCCGACTGAATCTAGAAGGAGGAATGCTGAATTTGTAAAGGTAAGAGAGAAGGAAATTGTGAATGCTTTTGCATCACTGGGGAAAATAAGGGGAAAAAACTGTAAATCAGTGACTCATCGTCTGATATGCTTTTGTCGGTAAATCACACTTGATGTTTTGTATTCAAAACGGCCTCATTTCACTTCCAATACATTCAAGTTCACTTTGCTTTTATTCCGCTCATGAAAACAGACTAATTTAATAATGTAACCATGAATTATTTGCCATATCCCATTAAATAAACATTATCAGAAGGGAGCTGCATGAAGACAAAGAACATAGATCTTATGGAGGGAAAACACCGAAATGGACTGTTTACTGACAGTCAGTAAACAGTCCATTTCGGTGTTTTCCCTCCATAAGATCTATTTACAGAGAGAGAGAGGGGGAGAGGGAGAGAGAGACAGAGAGAGAGAGAGACAGAGAGAGAGAGAGAGAGAGAGAGAGAGAGAGAGAGAGAGAGAGAGAAAGAGAAAGAGCCAAAAAAGTAAATAAAAAATATCTTTTTGTCGATGTTTTTAATGCATTTTCTTGAACTGAAAGCTATAGCTGCAATCCTTCTAGTCATTATCCGAGGAGTTCCACCTGGTTGTGAAGTCTCAGGCCGAAGTTGAGGACGCAACTTGCCAGACCTTCCTCCACAGCGCTGTGGAGGAGGACGGCCAGTAGAATCTAACAAGTTAGATCACGCTGATGAAGGTTGTCCTCTCGCTCTACCTCTCTGCCGCTTTTCCCAGAGACAAAGGGCTTATTTATAGCAGAGTAACATCTCTCTTTCTCTCACACACACACAGAGGAACGCAGACAGCAGAGAGGCAAGCGGACACAAAGATGTATGGTGCGCAAGGAAAAATTGTCACACACACACACACACACACACACAACACACACACACACACACACACACACACACACACACACACACACACACACACAGAAGTGTGTGGAGTCTTTACTTTTTAAAAACCACAAATGATATAAAGAAGAATGTTTTTAAAAGGCTTAAATTCAAACCTTTGCCTTCATATGGAGACCTGTAGACACGCTTCACTTTGTAAATGAGTAAGAACATCTGGGAAATAATGTTTAGGACATTAATAAATATACACACCATCACATGTCAACATGTGCTCTGTAGTACTGGCATATCTTTCCATGTATTATTCAAGAATAGATGAATTTTATGCATACCCAAATAGCCATTATTCACTAAGTATAAGGTAAGATAATAAATAATGGTTTAGATTTGCACATGAAGCACATTGAATTTCTATCATTGTATAAACATACTGAGCTTTCCCTGCATGTTGCTTGGAATGTAAAGAGAGATGAAACGTTGAGTCAACCAGAGATCCACAACAATCCCAATCATTGATTTATTGTTTCAGTTAAAGACGGCAAACATTCACTAGTTCCCTGTTCTTAATTGTGAATGATTTCCATGAATACACTGATTATCTTTTGGTATCAAACCATAACCCTAACGTTGGTTTGTACATTTAAAAAGAAAAGAAAAATAGCTATTCATTTAAATATGGCTAGAGCTCTTGTGTAAAGCATTACACTTTATACATTAAACAACTTATCAGAATATTAAATAATGATTAACAGAAATTGTTAATTGCAGCCCTAACATATGTGCTGATATTCATCATGCTGAGTTCCATTAACTCATTGGTTCTCAACATATGGGTCGGGACCCCCAACATCATTTCTGGGGGTAGCCAGAAATAGCCATTTGAGAAAGCTATTCTAGACTGGGGAATGGTTTTTTTTAACATCACTCCTACAAACCTCCGCTCAATTTTCATTTTCCTTTAGTACTACGTCTGCGTTATAGTCTTGGGTTTTCTCGAGCAAAGTTTTTGGCAGTCCAGTCAGCGGACAGAGGGAGAGGCTGAGAACGATGACGTTGAGGTTGTGCGCTAGTTTGAGTTGTTGCGTAATGGCAGCGGAGAAAGATGCGAGCGAAGGCATCTGGGGCGGAGCTGTGGCAACGCTGTAGAATATCCAGAAGTTAAAGCCCGAGCCCACGTAAGTTTTGTTGGTGGCCGTGATGTTGTGGCCCTCCAGCCCACGGGGTTCGGGAGCAGTTTGATTATCCAGCTCACTCTGTTAGCGTTGAAGGAGTTGGCTAAGGTTAACGTTAGCGATGCTAAGCCGACGTCACGACCAAACGTTAGCGATTGGTTATGTCAGATCCAGAGTGGCTCTGGTTAGATCCAATAGTTTTAAACTTCAACAGAGTACCCTACTGCAAGGAAGTCAACACTTTTCAACAGAGAGCTGCCAGGCTCTCTGGACTAATGAAATATACCAGAGTCTGCTAGGACCAGGTTATTGGACCAGAGTCTGCTAGGACCAGGCTAATGGACCAGAGTCTGGTAGGACCAGGCTAATGTACCAGAGTCTGGTAGGATCAGGCTAATGGACCAGAGTCTGGTAGGACCAGGCTAATGTACCAGAGTCTGGTAGGACCAGGCTAATGGACCAGAGTCTGGTAGGATCAGGTTATTGGACCAGAGTCTGGTAGGACCAGGCTAATGGACCAGAGTTTGGTAGGACCAGGCTAATGTACCAGAGTCTGGTAGGACCAGGCTAATGTACCTGAGTCTGGTAGGACCAGGTTATTGGACCAGAGTCTGGTAGGACCAGGCTAATGGACCAGATTCTGCTAGTACCAGGCTACTTTTGACCATACACATGTTTTACTAAAACATTCCTTCCCAAGGCTATTTTGCAGCGGAACCATCATTGTATCCGCTGCTTAGCACCGCCCAAGACGATTGTGATTGGTTTAAAAAAATACCAATAAACCAGATATGTTTTGTCTGAACATTTTGATGTGAGTCACACAGGGATCAGTTTCATGCAAATAACCTAAAAAGGTCAATTTAAGAAGAGTGTAAACTAAGGAACATCCACTGTGTATTGTACATGCGGCGATATATAATCTCCTCATACATTTGCTTTGAACTTTATGAATAATAAGGAGACAAAAACAAAACTTGCTCACCAAACCACAGTAGCCTAATTAGAACTGTGGGGAAGCCAACAGATCGCCAATCAAACACAAAGCCGATATGTTGTAGGACTAATGTATGGACATGTTTGCGTTAGGGTGGTGTCAGTGTACGAGGAGCTGAATCAACAATAAGCTGATGGAGAAGCCAGCGTAGTGTGGGACTCATTAAAAGTCTAATAGCAGCTATCAGCTCCATTAGATCAAGAGTCTTTAACCTTTTATAGACTAGGAACTCCCTGAGCGACTCTCCGGCTCATTAAAACATATTACCTCTTCACAGCTATACGCAAACCAAACAGGAAGGTCAAACTACCAAACACCTCATTAACAACGTGACATTTCAAAAAAAACAAACTGGAAATGGTGGCACCTCGACAGCCAGAATCCCTAAAAGATATTTAATTAACTGAAAAACAAACCAAGGAACCCAAACAGCAGAAGCAATTATCAGCCAAACATTGGAAAAAGAAATAGCGCTTATTCAGAAAGTTCAGAAAGTGTTGGTGCCCAAAAAAAAAGTCAAGACTTAATTTTGGTAATTTAACTACATTTTAGTTTAGTTAAAGTGTGTCAGTGTCACATTGGAAACATGCTTAGGAAAAACTTCCGCTGCAATGTCGGGGTTCAACTGAACAGAAATCCCATTATTTAAATGTAAAAATGAATGTGTTTATTTATACAACTTTTCAAAATAATTGTATGAAATCCTGGCCTTCACACATGCATTTGAATGAAACGCTGGGATTAAAATGTCATAACAATATAATGAATTTCCAGCATTTTTTTAACTCTTTCGTTATAATATCACACTGCTAATATTCAGCTTGTTGTTGTATCTCATTTGCTTCTTTTTGTCCCCATAATAGTGTCATCCTCATGTCTGAACCAGAGAACTTAATGGTTGCGGTTCAAAACACATCCTTAACATTTTGAAATCGGTCGCAGTTCAGTTAGTTTAGGCACAAAAACTATTTCAGGAAAATTAGATAAACAAAGTGGTGGAGCGAGCTAGAGGAAGAAAAGGGAGAGAAAGAGCGCTGCTATTGTAGCTAAGCAAGGCAGCTTTATTTGTGTAGCACATTTCAGCAACAAGGCAGTTCAGGAAGACCGTCTTGGATCACAATGGGATGCATCAAAACAGGCTTTATTACTTACATTTTTATCTAGGTCAATGATAATTAACCCTCTGAGCCCGAGACACTCGCCCACGAGTAAAAACGTACCTCTGATTCATAGTTTAATAACTTTTGAACCATACAAGCGATTTACTCACTTTCGGTTTCGTTTGAATCCTGACGCTTTCGGCTTTACGGAGGTCTTTTGGCCTCTATGGAAGGCCAAATGGTGCACTATTTAGACACATATTTGCTTTTATAACATTGCTGTTGGTGTAATATCAATAAATATGACATTATAATGTTATTATTGGCATAAGTAAATGTCATGAGAGCAAAACGTCTGGACTTTTTTGGAAAAAATGCATGTATTTTGTCAACTGTATAAGTTATGATTATTTCTTCACAGTGTGACTCCCAAGACATATGACAAGTGTTTTCGAATGGAAAATGGCTTAGGTTTTACTTCTATGTCTGTGATATCAATACATATCTGGAAGATTCATTTATTTATTTATCTTTTAGGCCCTACAACCATTTTTAACATGCAAGTGACCTCACTGCAACCCAAATATTCCAATAACCCAGTTTGTCCTAAAAAAAAAATGATGTTCATATCTTGACTGTAGACAACAGGGTTGATGTTTTACAAGCTTTTTTATAAAAGGAAATTAAACTGTAAAAAGGGCCTCAGGGCCCCCAGGGTTAAAAAGCACCTCAATAGTCCAAAAAAGGAAATCCGTTAAACAGAAATGGATAAAGAGAAGGGTCTTTTGAATGGCGAGTTGAGGTTCGACGCCCTTTCACATGCTTCTCTCCAAAAGACAAAAGTTATTTGCGTGTATTACCGTCTACTAGGATGGGTTTAAATGGAGGAGTCAAATTTCACTCTATTTTACGGTGAATGAATATGAAGAATAAAGTTTAAAAAAAAAAAAGACTAAGAATAAAGTTAGTAGGCGGTTTGTTTTGTTACCAACAGAGTATGTCAAAAATCACGTGAGCATTAAAAACTGAACAAATACAAAAAAACTACATTTAGAACAGATAAAAAAAAATATGCGATTAACTTGCAATCAATCATTAGTTAACTTGGGAAAATCACACAACTATTTTGCGATATTTTATTAGAATGACAGCACTAAAGTAGAGAAGTCACCAAAACCACACAGCCTGTTTTTTGTTGTTATCGACTGCTCCAAATTTTCAACTCTAGACAAAAAAGAAGCCAAAACCCACAGGCCTCTGCCCTGTGAAATCAATTCCCCTCCCATTCATCTCCATTAAATCCTCACATTTCGTGGCTTGCCAACAAAAGGAGCGACCAGGGACCGCAGATTAGACCCACAATCCCCCTGCACGATGAGCCCAGCACTGCAGTGTAAAAAAGGGATGAGACAATGATGATGGTCATCACTTCCCAGTCATATATCAGACGTGTAATTGTTTTGGAAAGTTTGTTGTGTGGGCCTTAAAATGTCAGAGCAGACATTTAGTGTGTCTACTGCATCCAGCTAGCAAGCTAACAGCAAGCTAGCCTCATTTCTTCAGGTTAAACCAATATGCTAGATAATGAAGCTAACGTGTATTCAGAAGTTCTTTGAGCTTTTTCCTAATAACGTTCTCACTTCATGTCTCACTTTCTAACTTTTTTCGGTCTCTTTCCCAGTAGCAACTTTTGACTCCAGTGCGACTGCTCTTCCATCTTAAGTATCCTATATTCTTTATCTGCCTCAATTTCTTTCTACTTTAAAATCAGTGCAGATTTTCCATCTTAAACGCAGCATGAATCCAGTCGAACAAGTCCTCTTTTCTACTTCATCTGGTAATTGATTCATAGTGTTTTACCTCTAAAGTATGATTGATTTTGACATATAATCGCCCCAGAGAAAACTATATCCGGCCCCTAACTGCCATCAAATCAAAATGAAATATGAATAATACATCAAAGCTTTAGAGGAGTACAGAAGCATTAGATTGAGGCCAGAATATTTTATGATTATCTTAGCACTGTCTCCCTATAGTTTCAATTTAGCAGTATAACCTGACAGACAGTCAGGGCCGTGATTATGGCTATGATGGTAAAAGAGTAAATGTGAGTACCATCACTGAGAGTGGAGTAGCTGTACTCAGTGTTATACCAGCGTTCATACAGCTGTCTGAACTAATGCTCATCATAAGAGTGTTCCTTCGAGGTACAAAATTACATATCCACAGAATCTGCTTCTTTGCTGCAGTGCAGTCATGTCTGTGCAAGCTGTTGTCATGAACCATATGTTGGAAAACTACAAGAAGTTAAGCACTGTAATTTTTCGGATTTCCACGTTTGTTGTTGCTTTGTGTATTAGTGGTTGGCCACATAAGGGCTAGGTTGAGGTGATTGGTTGGGCGTTAAAACACACGTCTCTTAATCCAGGGATCTGAGTTTGGTTACCGGGGAAAACTAAGAATTTTCACCTAGGAAATTTGTGTTTCTTGGAGTATTGTTATCCAAACTATGATCTTTTTCCTATGCTTTACTAGTCGTTTTGGTGCTGTTCGCCAAAACCACTGGCAGCTCACGGTACTCTGAATCCAGCTCACAGTCACCTATTCTCAGGTACATGAACCACCAACTGCTGTTGACCATGCGGAGCTCCATTCAGAGTAACTTGGCCGGCGTCGCAGAGCTCTTTAAGGGCTTTAACAACTGCTGTAGCAACTGCTGCTCGGTGTCACGTAGCCCTGTAGCCGATGTCAAGAAACCAGCCAGTGGTCTCCTACTTTTTGTACAATACCATACGTTTTAGGGTGCATAACTTTTTGTACAACATAGTACAAACCCGTTCATGAGAATGAGTTGTCTGTGACTCACACTTGGTTATTCACTTTAAAAGAAAATAATAGATTCAATGAATTTGCTGTCAGGATTTGGGCCGTTGGCTTGTCACAGATACACACCAGTGCAAAATAATAAATAAAAAAAAATCATGGAGGATGCCAAAGGATACAGGATGACCACAACTGAAAACTGGACACATTGTCCCTACTGCACCTCCCATTCTTCCAAGGGGTTGGGTTTTATCGGGGAGTGAGAGCGCCGTCTTCTGTGACACGTCTAAGTTTTATCAGCACTGTTACGAGTGGTTTAATAAACTGCTCACTGTGGAAACTTCACTCTTTTGTCCAAATCGTAGGAGGAACCTTAAAACGGTGCATGTGTATACAAAACTGTGAATAAATGGATGATCAAATCCAAAGTCACACAGCGCACTGGACATCGGTTTATTTATCGCCCAGAAATTGCAGAACTGAGGACACTTTAATATCTTTATAAAATCGTTATCGCGATATTTCCCAACGTTATGGCATGTTTCACATTTGCCTCCTATCGCACAGCCCTGAAGGTTACACATGTCCCTGGGGAACTTCAGCAAATGGGTTGGGGTTAGGAATCTTTAAACAATTTGCAGGGAGAAGGTGCTACTCAGAGGTCACTTTCTTTCACTGTGAGCCACTGTTGATCCGCTGCAGGCTGCGAGGAATGAAGCCGTGCAGAAGTATTGATTTGTTTCAACAAGGCCATTGGATGTTTTGCTTTGGCTGCAAAAAGAAATATGCAAATCTAAACACAGCTTCAAATATCTGGCACGAGCTTAAGTAAGACTGTGAGGATGAAAACAAAGGACATGAAAGGAGAAGGGAGGATAGAAGGTGAGGAGTTTTGGAGGGGAGCAGTGAGGAGTTTGGGATGGTGCCAGAGCTATGACTGTGTCTTGGCCTACAAAGAAAGGGGAGGGAATGCAGCCTTTGGATAGCAATAATGGGAGCAGGCAGCATCTGGACTGCAAACAGAGAACTACAGCCAAGTATTGACCCAGCTGCCAGCTATGCTTAATTATGGAACCCATGCAACTTCTAGGCAAGACCCGCCCTACGATAGCATTCACACACTCGTATTGGCCAGGCGTCCATGCTTACGCAATCGGCTATGCTAACCTTAAACTACTCAAGGTTAATGCCTAACCCTAACCAATCAAGCCACTTTCTGCCAAACAATGCTAGCTCAGCTAGCTAGCAAGCTAGCATCACTGGGTCAAATTTCTACTGGACAACAAATCAACTGATAAAGATTTCTGCTCCAGTCTGGAGGTGCTTACGGTCGGAGGGGCTCGATCACTTACAGCAACTCAATTAACAGTCAACCTCGCACACACACTAATAGTATTCTTTCCCAATGGAAGTGTGTTTGCTTGAATGTAAGGCTGCAAGGAAATCATTTCAAACATTTTTTTTATTTAAAGTGCTCATATTATGCTTTTTGCCTTTTCCCCTTTCCTTTGTGTTATGTATTTTTTTACAAAGTGAAAAAGCCCAAAGTCCCCCCCCCCTAAGGGACTTACCGTCTGCAACATAAAAAACACTGATCACAACCTGCTCCAAACAGCTCTGTTGTGGTCCAGTCTTTACTATCTTGACACTTTTTAACACGTTATAATGCTCGCCTAGCTGCTTGCGTGGCACACCCTCATACTCTGCTTCTGACTGGCTAGTAGTCCTTACCTAGGTACTGTCAGGACCCTCATACTCTGCTTCTGACTGGCTAGTAGTCCTTACCTAGGTACTGTCAGGGCCCTCATACTCCGCTTCTGACTGGCTAGTAGTCCTTACCTAGGTACTGTCAGGGCCCTCATACTCTGCTTCTGACTGGCTAGTAGTCCTTACCTAGGTACTGTCAGGGCACGCCCTCATACTCTGCTTCTGACTGGCTAGTAGTCCTTACCTAGGTACTGCGCATGTGAGATTCCCAACAAAGATGGAACAGAAGTGAGATGTCTCACTCTGTAGCTGAAACAGAGAACTCAACGCACAGGGTGAAAAGAGGAGCTGCAGCAATGTGCAATACAACTAAAATATGGTGTTTTTGAAAATTAAACCATGTAAACCTAATCTGGTACAACCTCTAAATACAATTATGAAACTAAAAGTGACCATAATATGCACACTTTTACAAATTTAACGTTGTATTGAATATAAAAGGCAGCACTAAAAACCGTTTCCCACTGCTATTTCCTCTTTTCCGAGATATGTCGCAGTCTTTCATGATGTTGTTGTGTTTATCGCTCCATTCGATGATGATAAAAAATAAACGATGCATTGTGAAGCCCTCTTGTATGCATGACAGAGCAGGGAGCCGATACTGACAGGTGGGTTAAAATAGGTAATGAAAAACAAAAACATTTTTGATGTTGTGACTCCAGAATTGATTTGTGATTTATTCATTGAGATTTGAGGCACGTAAATATTTTTCTTCAACTCAAGCGCATAAAAAAATGCCGAAAGCATTGGACTGAAACAAACACATTTGCCACATTACTGGAGGTAAACACTGACAGGGAATTTAAAGCACCTGCCGATTTGGAGACTAAGGCTGCTGGTAAACTTCATCATGGGGAAGTCATGTATCCCCGTAATACAAACCGACACGTGGGCGCACCTGGCTCAGAGGTAAACGCAGAGGAAGAAGAAAAGACACTCAACCCTTTGCTTCATCTGCCAACAGACGCTGGAAACCTGCCCGTAATATTAGCTGTGATCATTCACAAATAAATCTCAAGAACCCACAGTGACAAGCAGCCAAATAACACACATGCTGCTCTTGTTAACAATGTACTTGTGTGTATTGTGCTATATTAATTTCCAACAAGTTCTCACTCCCATCTCGTAAAATATGGACGCTTGGTCAGGTGCCTTTGTTGTTGTTACTGACACTAAAAGTCTCCTTTAGCTTCATATAACACGCGCTTGGTCGGGACTATTGGCGTCCCTTTTGACGTTAGGTTTAGTGGAAGGTTATGGGTGGGCAATAATGGGATGGTTAAGGACACACACGGGAAACAAAACCCGCTCTCCTGGGTGAAGGTCCTGTGTTTGACCCATCCACCCCCCTGACCAACCTCCCTATGTGGAATATCCCCCTTACATACTACTCACTAAACCCTGTCTAGATGCTGCTCTCCCCGGTATGTTCTACACACGCCAAAGTGTGCTTTTTTTTGTTGCATCAGACGCTGACAGACACTGCCTAAACGGGTATTACGGGTTCGGGGTCAGAACAGGTTCTCATTTCCCATCTTACAGCTGCCAAGTCGCACAGAAACTGTAGGAAGCAAAACATACCAACAAACCAACGATAATCATCTAAAAGCTGAAACTGAAAAGGAAAGGAAGGCTAAAGTGCAGCTAGTACCAAAAAAAATAAAATAAAAAATAGGATATATCTGACAATCTAAGTTAAAGGTGCCCTGCCACACGTATTTTATTACTTTAAGGTAATGTCCGAAGTTCTACCATGGACTCTGACATTTTCTTGTTGAAAAAATGCCTTGGTTACCTTGGTTACCTTGTTTCAAGACATTCTAGCATGGTATAGAAGAGCCTGCAGGAGGACTCGATTTCAGACAGTTTCTGTTAATATTCAACAAGCTAAGCTGCTTGACTCTGATTGGCTAACAACTAGCCAATGAGAGCTTTTCTATCAGTACCCTAAACCCAGCGCAACTGGGCAAGCTCATGAATAGTAACGAGCTAATTGGTCTGATTTCTCCTCTTATTTCTTCTCAGTGGCTAGAGCTGACAGAGGAGGTGGCAGTTCATTTTCACATTCACCCCACACACACACACACACACACACACACACACACACACACACACACACACACACACACACACCACACACCCACCCCTAACATATTTCAAAAAAATGCAAGTAAAATGGTTTTGTGATGCAGGGCACCTTTAAACCTCTGAGGATGAAAGACAAAAAAAACGTAGCATTGTAAATGTAGCGATGTAGGCTGGTCCCAAACCATCAAAAGCCTCATTAATGAGTTCAAATCAACTCTCAAAAGGCAGTGGAAGCGAGTGCAAGTAACCCAACACTGATTCATGAGAACAGTAAAATAAAAGCAATAAAATACACCCTGAGTTGGCACCTTAGTTATTGACTAACTTATTGACAGATGTGTGTCTTTAGGAAACCAAATAAGAGTCCCCCAGGGTGGCTTTTCTGACCTCTGACCTTCCTGTGTGTAGGCGGGCAGGAGATGGATCAATAGAGTATCACATTAGAAGCTAACAGGATTGCCAAAGCTCACAGCTTCACATGTAGATTTGTGTCTCTGGCTGAAGGCGACATCCTGTCAGCTCCACTGTTTGTCCAGCTGCTCCTGATCACATCCGACACTGTTAATAGGCTTTAAACGCTCACTGACACATCTGGCATCTGCATGCTGACACGTGACAACAACAGTGATGAAGTACCACACGCTGACAGACACACACACCTCAGCACAGAGCAGCTGTGGCACACAGACACACAACACAGCTGTATTAGTCCAATTAATTAGCTGGTTAAGCTCCTGTATGTTTCTTGATCCGATCTCTGTCTCTTCATTACATCTGTGTGTGTTCTGCCTGGACACATTAACTGCACTTTCAGCTCTGAAATATGAGCGCTATTGAATCAGACCTGATTCAATAGCGCTCATATTTCAGAGCTCATATTTATTTATATGGATACTACATGGCAAAATACAGTTTTTACTTCACTGGCTTTGCAGGAAGAAACATTTAGCATCTGAATGTTTTCTTAAAATATCAAGGGTGTCAATTTTAATTTACATCCCCAACTTGCCAATACTGACGCTTGGGTCGGTGGCTCTACCATCGACGCAAAAATCCCCTTTTAACGCACGGGGCAGGGCAGCAGCTCGACCGCCGCGACGTAAGATGACGTAGTATTAAAAGCGACAACGGTAGCGAGTAGTATGAAAGACCAAAAATCAGCACAAGAACAACACACGCCTATGGGCCTGAGGAGGCAAAGGCACCTGACCAAGTGTTGATTATTGACACGCTGGGAGTGACAATGTGTTGTAGTAGCTGAACTGCTGACATTTAGAGTTATCGAAATAGAAAGTGTCCAAAAAAATGAAAAAGTAAGATATGGGCATTGAGAAAATAGTCCCGTTGCCTTAAATTTGGCCCTAAAAAAAGTCCCCTTGAATCAAATCAAATTTATATTCAAATTGTGAGTTCAGCCAATGTTGTATCAAAAGACTCGCTATAATACTGTATGGTGATAAACTTGTGATTCACACCCCTCTTAAAAGGAAGGGGTGTAGGAAAAATATTTTCCTACAAAATGTAAAGTAAAACCGACATGCCAAGTTATGGCATTTCGGAGAAGCCTAACTCCTGCTGAAAGGAACATTGCCCCCCCCCCCCAGTCCGACACCCCTGGCCATAACCTTGTAAATAAAGGAAGGGAAAAGCAAGAAAATGCAGTCAGGTTTGAAGCATGAAATAGTCAATTATTATGAAGAAAATGTTCAAATCCAACGATTGTTTATCATATGGTATTAGCAGCTAGTATTTGTACCAAACTGCTTTTAAGTTACTTATCAGCGGAGACTTTGTCCACTGCATATAATCAGCTGCCGCTCTGCCCACGCTGATTTAAAAAGATGATGATGTTTCCTAAACGCGGTAGTGATGAATTGGCCCTGGCTGTGCTGATAAGCAGGGCAGGGCCCGGCTGATGAGCTGCTTGTTTCTTATAATGAGTTTTATTGACACGGGTGGCTCAGTGTAATTAGCGGCGCTAATAGACAAACAACTGTCCGGTCTCATATTCGACGACAACAAAAACAACAGCAGCAGCTGAAGGGATTAGGGAGGACGGACGGAGAAGAGACGGAGACAGCATTCAGGTAAGCTGTTGTGTCCTCCATGCAGTTTGTTGCATATTCCAAAGTTAGGGATAGGGGGGACCATGAGGCCTTTTGGGGTTTGGGAAAGTAGCAAACTGGAATAAAAAAGGGCTAATATTGAAGTTTACTCAGTTCTGCTGCATTCAGTATTCTGCTAAAATACAACAAATTGCTTGTTGAATATAAAAGACATGAAAAGAAATCATTTCCAAAATTCTTTTATTTAAAGTGCTCATATTGTGCGTTTCCCAGCAAAGATGGAACAGAAGTGAGATGTCTCACTCTGGAGCTAAAACAGAGAGATCAACACACAGGGTGAAAAAAGGAGCTGCAGCAATGTGCAGTACAACAAAATTATGGTGTTTTTGAAAAATAAAACCATGTAAACCTATTCTGGTACAACCTCTCAATACAATTATGAACCTGAAAGTAAGCATGATATGCACTTTTTTACAAACTTAACATTGTATTGAATATAAAAGGCAGCACTAAAAACCGTTTTCCACTGCTACTTCTTCTTTTCCGCAATATGTCGCAGTCTTTCATAATGTTTTTATTGCTCCATTAGAGCAGGGAGCAGATATTGATATTATATGTGGGTTAAAATACTGTAGGTAATGAAAAAACAAAAGTCTTAACATTTCTGACCAGAGAGCTTACACTGAGCCACCCGTGTCAATAAAACTGGATTAAAAAGGGCTGTAACAACATTTTTTTTCATTGTTAATTGGTAAATGTTAATAATTGGTAATTATTGCTGCCAGTATTTTACTGAAAATGTACGGTGCAAAGTTCTCCAGTGCTCCTTTACACCTTCTGACGGTGCTGCAGTCAGTGAGACTAGGTGGAGACAGCCAGAGTGATGGTAGCATTTTAGTCAGACTTGTTTGAGTCTTTCTCTGTGATCCGGATTGCAATGCATTCTGGTCCGTTACAGACTCTAGTTGTCATCGGGTTTTTGCTGACACATCACCTGTTTTCCTCACCTTCCGCTTACTATATGGCAGACATTGATTGTGGCTGCTGACATTTGGAGACGGAGACAACAGCTTACACAGCAGTCCCCCTGCGCTGCTATCTTGCTCTGAGCTAATTGGCTGAATAAGTCTTGGTCTCACAGCGACAGCCAATGACGTGTGAAGGGGAGACGACTGCTGACTGGGGTGATGCGTCAGCCAGACAGATGGACGCTACGCGCATGCACACGCATTTACCAGATAAATACGCGTGTAAACACACACGCCACGCACGCGCGCGCACGCACACACACACACACACACACACACACACACACACACACACACACACACACACACACACACACACACACACACACACACACACACACACACACACACACAGTATCAAAGTGGATCACACTGGCAGAATACACACACACACACACACACACACACACACACATGTAAACACTCAAAAACACACACTCACTCTTACACGCACTCTTTTACACGCACACACACACACACACACACACACACACAGTCTCTTTTACACACACACACGCACTAGGTAGGTGTGAAGAGCGGTGCAGTGACCTGCTGCAGCCGATGAGGGAACAGAGACAATAGAAAGCAGATGTTTCAGATGCTGATGAGTGGAAACTGAACGACTACAACACATCATTCTCCTTCTATTGATGTCACCCCCTCCATCTGTGGCCCCTTTGCTCTTGTCCTGCATTATGCTCCTTCATTTCAAAACTCCAGGCCGAGGAGGATCGTTTTGTTTTCTCACGATATCACACACATCATGGACTGTTACTGAAGGATGAACATCAGGCAAGGTGTTTTTGGTTTTGGTTACAGTACCAGAGCGATCGGGCGATTTGTCGCATTGTGGTGCAATGAAACGGTCCATTTGTGTGACGTACTGTGTTTAAATTAGCTGATACGTGGTTAGAGCTTATCAGCTCTTACCAGGGTATCTCCGTGTGTACTTTGTCCGCAGCAATCCCACCCATCGCTCGCAAAAGGAAGAAAATGACCAAAACATACACATAAATCCTTAAACTAAGTTGTGGGAGCACCCTAGACTGTAATATTAATGGACAGAGCATGTGTGACGTCACCCATTGGTTTGTGGAGATCTGCTATCTGTCTTTGAGTTTGTTGTTACGGCAGTAGCCCTTCTGGTTGAGGATGTGATGATTTTAGACGAGATGGAGGCGTGAGGGAAGAGCTACTTACAATCTACGTTACGATTGAGACCATGAACTCATTAGGAAAATGTTGAGTGAGGTAATAAATCCAGTGAGAAGTGGGTCACTCGATCACAGACTTCTACAGAAACCGACCTCCTTTAACCCCACGTGTCGCCCCCTGCTGGGATTCAAATAGAAAGCAGGTTTAAAACCGGATGCGTTGTCCATTAATATTAACTATGGGCAGCACATTAGCCGGACTTTGCAGTATTTAAAAAAATTAAAAAAACGAAATTGTGTAGCAACAGTTCACATGCTGAATATGTCCTGCTACTGTTATGAAGTTCTCTCAGTTAGCAAACTTCTGAAAAAGTTAAAAGCAACAAACGTCAAAAAACTCCCCATAAAGTCAACAAAAACGACAGAAACCTCATAACGGTGACTTCTAACATTTTCTAAAACCATCCTCTGTAGCCCAAAAAAGTAAATAGTTGATATATAGAACACAAAAATACAACTGTGAATCACATTCTACTGACATTTCATGTTAAAATATATATAGACATATAACCGTGTATACACTGACATTTCTCTGAGTGTTTTCTTTATAAATCCTTACAACCATTCTCTGAAAGAACCAAGCAGGCCCGCCTTGTTGCATGATGCAGGACCTATAAAATAAGCGTTATGTCATTAACGGGTGTGACTTGTTGATGTTTTATGACACGTTCATGACAGTGTCATGTCACCCTTATGAAGACACCTCCAAGTAAAGAGCAATCTGACTTTCTTCAAAACTTGACATTTACAGCTTGCCAGATCAAAGTTTGTCATTTCCTGAAGAGAACAGCATTTGACAACAACAACAAACATCAGTCTTTTTTTTTTTTTAATTTTTAAGATTTTTGGGGGGCTTTTTCGCCTTTAATTGACAGGACAGCTAGATGAGAAAGGGGCGAGAGAGGGTAAGATATGCAGGAAATCGGATTTGAACCTGGACCTCTGCGTCGAGGCATAAACCTCTATGTATGTGCGCCTGCTCTGCCACCTGAGCCAACCCGGCCACGCGTCACAGTCAGACTTGTAAAGTCGATTAAAGGAATAATACAAAACAAAAGAAGGATTTGTATTGTGGGCTTTCAACTGGACTGCGGAGCACAGCTTCTTTAGTTCCCAGGAAGTCAAACATGTATTCACATTCAGTAAGATGCTGCCAAATGATTCCCACCAAGTGAGAATCTTTGTTTTTGCAGAAACAAAAAACCCTGACTGGACTCATTACAATTAGCTCTGAGATCATATTTTGGAACCGCGCGGCACCCATTGTGATTCACAATCCTCTCCTAATCCGAAAGCACCCTGCAGCAGCAGCGCGGAGCCAGGCCGACCCCCCTTTTATTTCAGTCCAATAATGAACGGCCCGGCAGCACCATCGTCCCGGAAGCCCCTGCGGTTGCCATGGTAGTTAATAAGGCTCGTTAAGATCAAAGGCATGAAGAAAATTGTTGACTCTCCAGGGGAGGCGAGTCGAACCCAGAGGAATGCAATTAGGTATGAGGCAGGGATCCTCCACATACCTGATGCTACGCTAACAAGCAGCTGGAGGACACAGCAGCTTCGCAAAGCACAATCTCTATCTGTGTGCAGGAATGTGTGTGTGTGTGTGTGTGTGTGTGTGTGTGTGTGTGTGTGTGTGTGTGTGTGTGTGTAAACCAAAAGCAGGGTGGGCACAGGGCGCGATGAAATGGATAATGGGTGCTCAACGAAGCTGAAAAAGCTTGCCTGTTTTAACACAGACTGACGGTTACAATTACAATAAATCACTAATGGACTGGGTGTAACTGGCATCATAATGTGACTTTCTTATGAAATGTAGAAATAACATTGAACCCCAGCGAGCACATTTAATCAAAAAGCAGTTTCATTTTTGGTTTTGTGCGCAGTTTCTCTGAGTCAGCGTGGGACAGCCATTACAAAAACAGTGTTTTTGCAGCTCTGACGTCCTTTGGTACATCTATTTCAGTAGGACTTCACAATGACAAAATACATGGCATTAAAAAAATAAAAACAAAATCCCATAACTTAAAAGGACAATAAAATTATATCAAAACCTATATTGATGGTGGAAGGTACACATATACTGTACTTTATACATATTATGCCCCCATTTTTTATAAGCTAAACTCAATGATCTAAGACTTGTTCTCTATATGTAAAAGGGTTACTTATATAATAATAAATTAGTGAGCACTTCTCCTTTGCCGAGATAATCCATCCACCTCACAGGTGTATTTTGTGTATTTAGGCTGGCCACGATATAAGGCCACTCTAAAATGTGCCGTTTTCTTGTGTTGGGGGGGTCTGAGAGGGGGTTGAAAACATGTCACTGTCTGTTGTGCAGCGCGCGGTCAACCTGTTGCCCGGTGCGTTGCATTCTGACGCTAAAAGCCGCCGTTTTGCCACTTTCTGATGCTGACAGCCATTGACCAAGCGTCAGTCTTTGACAAGTTGGGAATGAGAACAGGTTGAATAAGGGCACATATTGCTTTAGTTGAATGGACAAAAGCAAAAAAAGATGTTGGAGACCACTGACCTAGACACCTGTTCTATCTTTATAGCGGCTAAAATCTAAAAACCTGTGCATGACATTTGCATTCCTTAAATCAATTGAATTTTATTTATAGTATAAACTCATACCAAGAGTTGTTGCAAGACACTTTAAAGATAGATTAGGTCTAGACCACACTCTATAACTTATAAAAACCCAACAATTCCAGTAATTCCCCCAAGAGCATTGGCGAGAAACGTGTTATCAGAGTTTGATTGCAAGCTTTTGCAATGAAATAGATTCCCTATGTCACTTCCGTGAGCAACATTAATGGACAGGCACTTGAGATGACCAAACAAATTAATTCATTAATCAAGGTTAATCAAATTTTAGAATGCGAGGAGCTCTCACTGTGGGTCCACTGATCATCACAGCTGCTGCTTCCTGTCTGCTCTGACCCGCTGTAAACAGCTGTTCCTGCTTGTGTTGATTGACTTTTTTCTTCTGCCGGTCTGGCCTCCTCCTGATTCAGGTCTAGTCCACACATACTGTACACCACCCTGGAGATCTCGCGACAGCACGCTTTGAATGTGCTCAGCAAATTACTCTAGCATTGAGTAATGCTGCCCAATCACATCGGTGTATCTGATGTAGGCGGGCCAGAGCCGGGCTGCACCAATCATATCGGTGTATCTGATATAGGCGGGCAAGAGCTGAGCTGCACCAATCACATCGGTGTATCTGATGTAGGCGGGGTCAGAGCCGAGCTGCACAAATCACATCGGTGTATCTGATGTAGGCGGGGTCAGAGCCGAGCTGCACCAATCACATCGGTCTATCTGATGTAGGCGGGGCCAGAGCCAAGATGAACAGATGACGACAGTTTAATCTACCAGTTAGCTCCGCTGGTAGCTAAGCGTATGGGGCTCTGGATAAGTCACCCCTGTGTGTTGTTGTGATTGGTCGTAGTGTTATCCAATTGTGTGCAGTGATATTTTCAAATGCACGCTTGGTGCCGCTCCTCGAGATGGGCGACTTTCATTACTCGATGCCAGAACGTTAATCTTTCGGATTTGGGTCTGGATTTCAAGGCTATTTCACGGATATGTTTCTAAACAGAGTTTTTCCTTCTATGTTTAAAAAAAAAAACATGTCCATACAAACAAGGTTCAACACTACAGTAGAACGGCCATGATGGTCATTTTGACCGTCTTGAAATGTATATGTGTAATAACTTTGCTGAATAGAAAAATGCAATCCTGCTTTTACGAAAAAAGGTAGAATTTCATCTGGATTTGTTTATATATACCCACACACACATTGCACAAAAGGCAAAGAAAATACAATCACTTTGACCTATTTAGGCAATATACGGCCATATTTAATGCTCAAACTTTCACATTGTTGTTTTTAATCTTTCGTGGGGTTAAAAATGCATATTGGTTACTTAGTAGCTATCTTCGTCTGTCAGAGAAACGTCAGTAGCGATCTCAAGTAACATGTGTGGACATCACCGATGGGCCTTCCAAAAATATGTGTAAAACTAGTGGTGATAAGTTGATGTTGAACCCAGTGGTGGTTGAAAAAAAGCGCACTGAAACGCATAATTTCAATTTTTACCTGAGAGGACGATGGTTGACGGGAAGAAAAACAACAATTTAATGTGAAACGCCACGCCATCATCACAATGTTTATGTCCCGATTCAATAGTATTGCAATTTTAAAAATGCTGCAAAATTCTGCTTCATATCTACATGAATATTCAAATCTTTCTCAATTTCAAAGGATGTCCCTATAAGGAAACTTTGTCTTTATCTGTTTATCTAAATAAATATATTTCTGTTTATCTCAGCTTCAAAATGGTACTGTTAAGCAGACAAACTGACCGACATGTATTATAAAACACTGATACTTGGCTTCTGTGTATCGATACAGTATTGCCACGGCAACTACCCCAATACTATGCTGCATTTACC